>NW_007728461.1:423496-429889 GCF_000696425.1 Galeopterus variegatus | reverse complement strand
TCTCAGTACCAACGATTTAATTATTCATCTAAAAATAAAGCTCCTGGACTGGGAAGGGAAGTATGAACTGACAATCCTCATAATTCAATATTCTTCATTTTGATATTCTGAGCAGGTCTCGTGAATGACATTTAGAGGACAGAACTGAAATTATTAGCTGGCATGACCAAGCAATTCAAAGGGTCATGATGACTTCTACAAAAATTGTGAAAGGAAACCAAATGATTACATTTTCCTAGTAATTGTCCTTTCTGGCTCAGGAATGTGCAGGCCATGCTGGGAGCTGAGCTCCTCAGAGGTTAACATGCACACACCCTGGGGTCCTGTGGTAGGCAGACCCTGACTCAGTAGGTTGGCAGCAATTCTGCACTTCTGGTCAAGTCTAAGGAATGCTGTTGCTGCCGTCTTGAGTAACAAGGAAGTCAAATTATGGTCAAGTTTTCATTTTCAGGGTTTGAATGTTGTTTACACTGAGAATTTAAGGTGATCCAGAATATTTCCTTACATTGGAGGTTGTCTAATTTATTCATTACAAGAACAGAAAGAAGCAGAACCACTGTTGAACCTCAGCATACACATTGCAAATGGATACATTGTTTCAAGTAGATAAAAAACACTTTTGAAACCCAGTCAACCTCCAGAACTTGGCTTTGAATCCCATCTGAGAGGTTACTTACCACTTCCACTGCTGGCATATCGCTTCACCTGTTGAACAGGTGCATGGTTTATGAAGGGCTATTTTTTAAAAGGATACATTTCATGTCTGTGAGTATGCTTTATATGCTATCCTGAATTCCCTCAAAGGGTTTTCTAGAGAATATTTTCCAGCCATTGCCCTATTGTGGGCTATTGAGATGGTTTACACCTGACCCCTGGAATCAGAGAAAAGGGCAGTGAAAAGGGAGAGTGTGTTGTTCGCTTCACGCATAAGTAGGAGGTCCCGTTACTCCCAGAAGCTGCGGGAGAATGACCATCTAGAGGCTGACTCTGCAAGTCCACTAACTCTTGTGGGCACCCATTTTCACTTGGCTGGGACATGTGCTCACCCCTGCTGAGCTCTAACCTCCAGTGGGCCCTTGGCATCTCCAACAACCAGACACAAGTCCATCCATCCTTCTGTTGTCCTGGATCAGGGTTGCAAACTGTGGCTCGTGGGCCAGATCTAGCATGCTGACTCTTTTATAAATAAAGTTTCACTGGAATGCAGCCATGCTGTTGTATTTATGCACTCTCTATAGCTGCTTTCCTGCTACAAGGGTGCAGCTGAGTACCCGCAGCAGGGAGTGAATGGCCTGCAAAGACTGAAATATGTGCTATCTGACTCTATTCATAAAATGTTTGCCAACCTCTGTTCTAATCTTGCATGCCTTTTCCTTTTTCTAGAGACTTATAGTGACTCCATCCTCACTCTCTGAGGATAAACTTGTTTCCCACTTCTATTAAAAAAAATGGAAAGAATTTTCTGCACTTTGACACACCTAAGGATGGCTGTGCCCATCTGGTCCACCCCCCAACACCAAGGATGACACTTCCTCTAAGGGCAGCCCCTCTCTCAGGCTATAGACCGACCCTCTCCCCTCCAGCCTGCTCCAGGAAACTGCTCTAGCGATTGTATCCTCACTCCCCAAACATCTGCTTATTTCTGTTAATGAATACTTACCTTGAGCATATTAACATATTTTAATTTCTTTCATTAAAATGGACTTTTTCCTGATGCCTTATGCAATAACCTTTCTTGAAAAGTCTGTCCACACATGTTCATTTGCTGGCTCCAACTCTTGCAGACCCAGCGGCCCTCACCCCCATCATTCAATATGATTGCACTTAGCAGCAATCAACAGCTCTCTTTCAGTACCATGCCCCAGATAACCTGTCTACATTTTATTGAGCCGGCTGCTCTTTCTCCTTGCAGCAGTGTCTGGTTTCTGGGACATCCCCCCCACAGGCTTTCCTGGTTCATCTTGCTTCCTTCTCATCTCCCTCACCTCTGGACCCTGGAGAACCCCACCTCTGGTGCTTTTACTTTGTCCTTTAGAGTTGTCTCATGGTCTTAACATGGCCTATATGCTCAACACTGCTAAAACTTCTCGCATCTGTTCCAGATTTACATTTTCAGCTCCTCACCAGACACATCCACTTGGGTATCAGACAAGCACTTTGTACATATCATGTCCACACATGCCCCCAACCTTATCCACCAAACACATTTCTCTCCTGGTTCCTCTGTGTCAGTAAATGGCCTCGTACTGTTAGGATCAGAAAATTCAGGAGTGTTAAGTACTCCTTTTTATAGTTTCATAGACATCTTCAGCCATGCTATCTTCTAAACACACCACATTCAACAAGTGCACGGAATATCTAGAATTCACACATGCACAGTAGTGCCTCATCCTCTGCCGCCCTGCGTCCAGCCTCCCCAGCTCTCAACTCTAATGAGTTTCCCAGCAGCCCATCGCAGTTCTCCCTGCACTGCTTTTCCATCCTTGTCTACCCTCCACCAAACAGGTGACTAGCCTTTCAAAGAATGTCAATTTAAGTCACTCCCATGCTTGGCTTCTGCTGTCAATCAGCAGGAAATCCAAAGTCCTTGAAGAGCCTCCAAGCCCTATCATCCTGGCTGCCTGGCCACCCTGCCTTTGGCGGAAGCCAGCCCTCCTTTGCCTCTCAGCACTTTCTGATGTGCCCCTCAAGCACACCAGGCATGCCCCTGCCACAGGACCTTTGCACATGGTGCTCCATTGTTCCAATAGCATCTTTCCCAAGTCTTCACAAACTTCAGGTCTTTGTCAAAATGACACCTTCTCAGTGAGCCTTCTCTGACCATATTAGTGAAAAGACACCTTCCACTCCCCACCCCTAACACTTCCTATCCCCTTTCCTCCTTAATGAAGCCATGGATTTTTACCCAGCGCCTATTAGGCACTGAGTGCATTTGGCTAAGGGCATGAATGAATTCTCTGCCTGATTTTATGTGGACCTGCCGACCACAAGTGTTAGTTTGCTTCTAATGAGGTCCTGTCTTCCCTTTCTCCTTCCCTGTCTTTTCAATCTTTTCATCACTTCCTCTCTTTGAGAAATCAAAGGGGCACCCACAGGAGCTGCAGAAGACACGACGCTCACCGAACAGCACCTCCATCTTCAGCCTGTCCCCTTTCCTCCTCCCGTTCTCTCCTCCTTGGTGCTGCTGCCTCTGAACATCTTCTGACACAGGCACACCGGGTGGCCATGCTCAANCTGAAATATGTGCTATCTGACTCTATTCATAAAATGTTTGCCAACCTCTGTTCTAATCTTGCATGCCTTTTCCTTTTTCTAGAGACTTATAGTGACTCCATCCTCACTCTCTGAGGATAAACTTGTTTCCCACTTCTATTAAAAAAAATGGAAAGAATTTTCTGCACTTTGACACACCTAAGGATGGCTGTGCCCATCTGGTCCACCCCCCAACAACAAGGATGACACTTCCTCTAAGGGCAGCCCCTCTCTCAGGCTATAGACCGACCCTCTCCCCTCCAGCCTGCTCCAGGAAACTGCTCTAGCGATTGTATCCTCACTCCCCAAACATCTGCTTATTTCTGTTAATGAATACTTACCTTGAGCATATTAACATATTTTAATTTCTTTCATTAAAATGGACTTTTTACTGATGCCTTATGCAATAACCTTTCTTGAAAAGTCTGTCCACACATGTTCATTTGCTGGCTCCAACTCTTGCAGACCCAGCAGCCCTCACCCCCACCATTCAATGTGATTGCAGTTAGCAGCAATCGACAGCTCTCTTTCAGTACCATGCCCCAGATGACCTGTCTACATTTTATTGAGCCGGCTGCTCTTTCTCCTTGCAGCAGTGTCTGGTTTCTGGGACATCCCCCCCACAGGCTTTCCTGGTTCATCTTGCTTCCTTCTCATCTCCCTCACCTCTGGTGCTTTTACTTTGTCCTTTAGAGTTGTCTCATGGTCTTAACATGGCCTATATGCTCAACACTCCTAAAACTTCTCGCATCTGTTCCAGATTTACATTTTCAGCTCCTCACCAGACACATCCACTTGGGTATCAGACAAGCACTTTGTACATATCATGTCCACACATGCCCCCAACCTTATCCACCAAACACATTTCTCTCCTGGTTCCTCTGTGTCAGTAAATGGCCTCGTACTGTTAGGATCAGAAAATTCAGGAGTGTTAAGTACTCCTTTTTATAGTTTCATAGACACCTTCAGCCATGCTATCTTCTAAACACACCACATTCAGCAAGTGCACGGAATATCTAGAATTCACACATGCACAGTAGTGCCTCATCCTCTGCCGCCCTGCGTCCAGCCTCCCCAGCTCTCAACTCTAATGAGTTTCCCAGCAGCCCATCGCAGTTCTCCCTGCACTGCTTTTCCATCCTTGTCTACCCTCCACCAAACAGGTGACTAGCCTTTCAAAGAATGTCAATTTAAGTCACTCCCATGCTTGGCTTCTGCTGTCAATCAGCAGGAAATCCAAAGTCCTTGAAGAGCCTCCAAGCCCTATCATCCTGGCTGCCTGGCCACCCTGCCTTTGGCGGAAGCCAGCCCTCCTTTGCCTCTCAGCACTATCTGATGTGCCCCTCAAGCAAACCAGGCATGCCCCTGCCACAGGACCTTTGCACATGGTGCTCCGTTGTTCCAATAGCATCTTTCCCACGTCTTCACAAACTTCAGGTCTTTGTCAAAATGACACCTTCTCAGTGAGCCTTCTCTGACCATATTAGTGAAAAGACACCTTCCACTCCCCACCCCTAACACTTCCTATCCCCTTTCCTCCTTAATGAAGCCATGGATTTTCACCCAGCGCCTATTAGGCACTGAGTGCATTTGGCTAAGGGCATGAATGAATTCTCTGCCTGATTTTATGTGGACCTGCCGACCACAAGTGTTAGTTTGCTTCTAATGAGGTCCTGTCTTCCCTTTCTCCTTCCCTATCTTTTCATCACTTCCTCTCTTTGAGAAATCAAAGGGGCACCCACAGGAGCTGCAGAAGACACGACGCTCACCGAACAGCACCTCCATCTTCAGCCTGTCCCCTTTCCTCCTCCCGTTCTCTCCTCCTTGGTGCTGCTGCCTCTGAACATCTTCTGACACAGGCACACCGGGTGGCCATGCTCAATGTTCCCCATCCTGGGTCTCATAAGGCTGCATTCTGATTTCCCATGCATTCAGTCATTACTCACTGCACCCTCTGTGTTCAGGCATTTTGTTGATCACAGTACATATGACAGTGAGCAAAACAGAGTCTGAACTTGTAGAGCATTGCATGCTGGTGTGGAAAGCAGGAATGAATGAAATGATCACAGGAAGGTATCACTGCAAGCTGTGCCGGTTATAACGAACTCAAGTCACAGGGGGAGTGTGTAACAGGGAACTTAACTCCTTTAGAGTATCGGAAAAGGTGTCCCTGAGGAAGAGACTCTTTAGATGATATTCGAAGTAATGAGTTGAAAGATTGAGACAAGGATGGTACAAATGTCCTGAGGGAGGGAGGAGCTAGGTTTCCTGAAATAACTTAAATAAGGGGATAGGGTTTTGAAGCACAGTGAGCATGTACCGAGGGTTATGATGGCATCAGAGTTCATGGCAAGCATCAGCCAGGGGGTCTGGTCCTCATCGAGGAACACGGGTGTCATTGAGTATATACAGTGGACAGATCCAACAAGACTTTTATTCTTTTTCTGTTGAGAGAAATTGAATCATCTATAAAAACCGTGTCATTGTCTTAGCAACTGCACACTAGAAAGGGTGTGAGTCCTTTAGTAAAGTGATTTTAACTAAGGGGGTCTTATATCTTGGGCACAATAAGGAGTGAGGGCTTTGGAGACTGGCATGTTTCGGTCATAGGGACCAAGAGAATTCCTGTTTGGGTAAGAGATTTCCTGTTTGGGCAACTCCAAGTAAGTTAGTACATCTGGAGTTTGGAACATTAAGAGACATGGAGGGAGAGGTGATGGGACCAGTGTCAGGAGAGGACACCCTAAGAAATTAGAGTGGAGAAAATGGGCACAGGGTGGGGCTGGATTTTGAGAAATAAAACTGAATTTTTGAGAATTGTATTTTCTTTCTCTGACCACATAATCTCCAACATGATTTGGCATTTTACTCACTTTAGCTGTTGTACATTAGATGTGGTAGCATTTGCCATAAACTATGCAGAGGGAAATAAAACTGTGTTCTCTGACATGTTCTTTGGGTGTTTTCTTGCACATAGAAAATCAAAGAAATTTAGCTGTAGATTACTATTCCAAATTTTTCTTACTTTGAGTAGCGTTTTAATAATTAGAATAGGTAAATTGGATGCTAGGTAACACAGATAATCCAAGCATAGCCCTGAATGACATGTAACCACATCAACAGGTATTTTTTTTTTCAGTA
>NW_007728461.1:421065-422869 GCF_000696425.1 Galeopterus variegatus | reverse complement strand
CATTCTTTAGGGTGATATAAAATGTTTTTAAAGAAAATTGGTCCCATATACATGTTAAGGAACTATAGCAAAAACATAGTGATGAGGTGATGGTTGCTTTGATTCTGAGAGAGCCTAGAGGGAGGGAAAAAAGGATCTGTGTGCCTTCTACTGTAGGGAAAGCACAGATGGATATGAATTCCTGTCTGGATTTTGGGAAGTAAAGAAAGAAAACAAAGCTCAGAGTTACCGCATATCTTCAGCCTGAGTAAGAGTACGGGGAGAGATATGAGGAAATTTGGTGAAAAGTTTGATTGGGGATAAAAATATGAGAGTTATAAGAGGTATATTGAATTTTCTTGACTCAGGGAAGGAATCATTTATCAATGCCAAAGCCTTGTTGATTGCAATTTTTTAAAAATCATGCCGATGTGTATAACTCCCTCCTCTCTTTCTCCCTCTCTGTCTGCAAATACATGTGGAAGAAAGATAACTAATTTTATGCAAAATAGTTTAGGTTCCAGAATGGTATCTAATAAATAAATCAGTTGTTCCAAATTCATTATGTATAGATTCATGAGATGAACGTACTATATGAAATCTGTTTTTTTACCAAGATGGTGATACTTTCACCATGAGACTAAGCTTTCCTCTGCTCACCGAGACAATCTAAGACATCAAAACAGCGGGAATCCTCATCTAGCGTTTTGAGCAGGAATACCTAGATAAACGGTTAAATATGTTGTCCTGAGGAGGAAGAAAATAAGTGCACTGTAAAACACTTTCAGGAAAAATGCTGTCTGAGAAACTACCTATTAATGCAAATCTGCAATTAATGAAACGCTATGTACTGATTATTGTAACTACAAGCTTGGCTTAAGGGTCCAGCATCACATGGAAGTAAAATCCCCTAATTAGCTGGGATTAGAAAGTTAAAATGTACAAGAACTGACAGAAAAAGATGAACTCTACTTAGAAAATTTTAAAAGTGATTGACTCTAGGTCACAATAATAAATACCTTTCTCAAGTATTTGCTCACTTATACTATATGTTGTCATACTGTACACTAATTAAAAAGTCCCTATGCCACCTCTTTAATAATTCGTATCTAGTATATGTGATACTGGGATATAGACAAAGAATAAGCCATCTCTAACTGAGTTTATGAATGAATGTGTTTTCTATGCTGCTTTAGGGATACATGTGGGCACCTACTGGTTTAATACAGAATATGCAAATTTGATGAAGTAGAAATGTTTGTACTGCATTATTTCATACTTTCATGTCATTTCAGGCATATGATGTGTTGTGAATCAGAGGTGCCTAAATTCCAGAAATTTTTGTCTTAATGATATATTATCTAATGCAATTTCATAAAGTTGAGCTTAAAAACAATCACCAAATACTAAGTGGGTCAAAGTGTCATCCCATTTAATATTACAATACATAAAATATTTATTTGAGAGCAAATGTTATAATTGAAGACATTACTATGTAACATTATTGACAGTATTAATTAAATACTGATGTTTCTATTTATTACAGCCACATCCTACTGTAGAAATTTCCCAATTGATTTCACACAAGAATGCAGGATTTGGACTTTTGTTTGTAAAACCGAGGCCTGTTTGTTTCTTTGTAAGCTCATATTCAGGGACTTTCTTTTAGAAAAGAATAGAGAGTGTGAGACCAAAGAGCATCGGCAGATGATGAGACCCTGTGAAGGGCTGGGCAGGAGCAGAGCCTGCTAAGGAGCTAAGGAGACCCCTGTTTCTACTTTGGTCCAGAGTCCAGCTCCAGCCTTTTTAGGCCCACAGTAAAATG
>NW_007728461.1:418755-420557 GCF_000696425.1 Galeopterus variegatus | reverse complement strand
ACCCCTGTTTCTACTTTGGTCCAGAGTCCAGCTCCAGCCTTTTTAGGCCCACAGTAAAATGTTACCCTTGGCTTGGACGTGTATTTTCTCAGAGGGTAGTTACTGGTGGGGGCAGAACTGAGTTTTCATACACAACTGCAGCATAAAACTTTCAGGAATTACTGATAGATACATTGGACAGAATCTGAGCTCTTAAGAATATATAGCTGGGATACAGGAACATTGATGTTAACATCAATAAAATCCAATTTCAGCTAAATAAGATGAGTCCTTGGGCATTTAGTTTACAGTTTACACAGTAATTTTATGACCCAAATGCATTTCTCTAAAAGTCTGACATGCCCTTAAAAATGCTTCTGTATTTTAAATATCTTCAAGATGGATATGAATTATTTGCAGAAGCACAAAACCCGAAAGTGGTATGAGATGAAATCCTTCTCAGACTGAGTTATTATTATGTGGCTGTCAAATAGAAATTCCTCTCTCCAGTCTTCATTTTCCAAATACATATTTAAATATTTGTCTAATTTGCTGAGTATATAAATTACCGTGCTCTCTATAAACAATCTGAGAAATACAAAAGCACATGCAGAAAAATATTTTTATTTTATATGTTATATAGTCTTTTACTAAAGTCCATCCTCTGAGACCTTAAACCATTATACCTGCACCTTTCTCCCTGCGTTTCAGGTTCCCTACTCTGTGGTAAAACCATAGAAACTTCTGCCTCACAAGTGAGCCCCATCATCTTTTGCACAGGTGAAATCTCTTGCAATTTCTGCCTATGTTTGAAATCAAAAGTGCAATTTATGCAATTTATGATTGTTTTCCAGCCCCATCAAATAGTGTCTTCTTCCAATATTTTTGTTTTCTCAGAGCTCATAATTGTTATCTGTGGTAATCTGAAGACACCTTTCCATTATTGAAAAAAAAAATTGTAATATCTCTTTTGGGATTAGTACTTGTTATAGTAAACTGTCATTTCAGTAAACTCTAAATAGTTTTCTTTTCTTTTTTTCTTCCTTCATTAATATTTCTTTATTTTTAAACAGGCTCATGATTTTCTAAGTCTTAGCAGATTGAGACATGTATTATTAAGGATAAAAATATGCAATAAAATAAATTTTAACTAGAAAAATATACATAATGAAAAGCTCTGTCAGTTGGAAGCACAAATATATGAGGGAACTTCAAAAAGCTTGAGGAAAAATGGAATTAAAAGATAAAAATAGAAATATAAACTTCATTTCTGAACATAGATGTCTAACCAGTGACTTAGCCAATCCATAAAGAACTGAGCATCCTGGGAATTTAACCATGTCAATGCAGTCTTTTTTACATTACTAACTGAAGAAAAATGGATGACCTTTAAAGAATTTTTAAGATTAGGAAGAAAAAAGGAGTCAGAAGGAGCCAAATCAGGACTGGAAGGTGGATGCCTGATGATGTCCCATTGAAACTCTCACAAAATTGCCTTTGTTTGACTAGAGGAATGAGCAGGAGCATTGTTGTGGTCAAGAAGGACTCTCTGGTGAAGCTTTCCAGGGTGTTTTCTGTAAAAGCTTTGGCTAACTTTCTCCAAAACTTCTCATAATAAGCAAATGTTATTGTTCTTTGGCCCTCCTGAAAGTCAACAATTAAAATTCCCTGAGCATCCTAAAAACCTATTGCCATGACCTTTGCTCTTGACTGATCTGGTCTTGCTTTGACTGGACCACTTCCACCTCTGGGTGGCCATGGCTTTGATTGTGCTTTGTCTTCAGGATCATGCTGGTAAAGCTATGTGTCATCTCCCGCTACAA
>NW_007728461.1:408594-417010 GCF_000696425.1 Galeopterus variegatus | reverse complement strand
CCACTGGGCCGGCCCCTGCATGAACTTTTTGAAGACCCCTCTCAGATCTTGCCTCAGTATGTTTTCTCTGGGGATTTTAGGCTTGATAACAGGAAAGGACAGTTTCAAGCAGAGCTGAAAACTGTCTCTGAATCTCTTCCCTCTTTCCTGGACCTTCTGTAAGGTCCAGTCTTGGTGCCTTTAGGAACCATAAGAATTTACCTAGGATTCTACTAACCTTCTGGGCTGTGCAAGGGTTCTTGGCCTGTAGAGGTGCCTGGCTACCCTCTGGGAAGGGTAGAAGCTAATTGCGTGTTTTCCTTTGCTCCAGTCTTACTAGGAGCAGGGCTCTATCACATTAGGGTCTGCATGGTTCCGCAGTGAGAGCTGAGTCCTCATGCTTTGCCTTTCTAGACCTAGGATCGGGAAGTGGACTGGTCATGTCACAGCAGTGTTGCTACTAGCCTACAAGAGCTCATGCTTGTAAGACTTGAAAAGAAGAAAACTTGGTAGGACCTGCTGGAAACTGAGAGCCATCTAAGATACCTGCAAGGTCTTCCTAACTTCCAGTGGAACACCACCCCAGGTGACAACCACTTTCATTCATACCTGTTTCTGCACCTTGGCCAGAGTGAGGTCTGACTCCCCAGTGAAGATTCAGGTCTTACTACAGTTCTGCCTTTTCTGGAATGACACACAGTTAGAATGACAGAGTAGGTTTCTTTTTCAGATTGACTTCTTTCATCTGGTAACATGCATTTATGGTTGCTCCACGTTTTTCTGTGGCTTTATTGCTCGTTTGTTTTTAGAACTGAATAATATTCCCTTGCATGGATGTACCAGAGTTTATTTATTCATTCACCTACTGAAGGACATCTTGGTTTCTCCCAGTTTGGCTGGCTAAGAATAAAGCTCATACACCCAGTTGTGTGCAGGTTTTTGCTGAACATGAGTTTTCAAACCAGCTGGGTAAATTCTAAGGAAAACTACTGCTGGCTTGTATGGTAAGAGTATGTTTAGTTTTGTAAGGAACCACCAAACTTGTCTTCCAAAGTGGCTGTAGCATTTTGCATTCCTATCAGCAAAAAAATAAGAGTTCCACGTCCTCACCAGCATTTGATGCTGTCAGTTTTTGAAAATTTTATGTATTTTAATACGTGTTTAATGATATGTCATTGTACTAATTTTAATGACAAATGCTGTTGGGCATTTTTTTAAAGCATATGTGCCATCTGTATGTCTTCTTTGGTGTAGTGTCTGTTATATCTTTTACTTGTTTTATAATTGAGCTGTTTGTTTTCTTATTGCTAAGTTTTAAGAGTTCTTCATATATTTTGGATACAGTTCCTTTATCATACATGTGTTTTGCAAACATTTCCTCCAAATTTATGGCTTATTTCTTCATTCTCTTAACAGCGCCTTCCACAGAGCAATAGATTAGAATGTTATTAAAGTCTAATTTACCGACATTTCTTTCGTGGATTGTGTTTTAGGTGTATTCTGCTGTATTATGAGTCCTTCAACATTGTTGTTCTTCACTGCTGTATTTGCTATTCTAGGTCTTTTGTTTTTCCAGATGAACTTTAGAATCAGTTTGTCTATATCTACAAAACAGCTCTCAGGGTTTGATTGAAATTGCACTGAATCTATGGACCAAATTGGGAATTCCTGACACATTCTAAAGGCTCCCCTTGCTAGCCTGCTGATCAACTCAGTCACAGCCCTCATGGAGTCCCAGGTCCAGACTCTATCTGGCGGTGACTCCCACACCTGCATCTGGTTCTTCAGATGAGTGAAGACCAGGGTGTAAGACCAGACAGGAATCCTGGAAGACTTCCCAAGAGGGAAGGAAAAAGCCTTTGTTCAGGAACTCTGGGCCCATGGGTGATAGTAATCTGCATAGAATAAGTATTCTCTTCTTGGAGGCAGCTACTAGTCCAGCTGAGCTCTGTTTCTTCCAATCCTAGCCTTACTCCAGCCCTGCTAGAAGAAGAGTTTAGAAGACACATGACAGAGACGAGGTTCTCACCCCACCCACCTAGAAATTGACCATACAACACCTTGCTAAGGAGCATTCCAGTATCTTGTCTCCAAGAATAGGTCCTCTTCCTACCTGATGCCCCAAGAAGGGACCAAGGTAGGCATTTCCTATACAGTCACTCCTTGAAGGCATCTGGATGCACTGATCATGAAACTCTAGGAACTGGGACTCTTCAAAGAGGCTAAGTTGTTGGTAGTGACTTGAGACTTGCATTCTAAAACACCTGGCCCCTGCTGTTCTGATGGCAGTTGCTAGCTGTGTTCTGAGTTTTAAAAATTAACCTGGTCGATTCAGAGAGTAGAACACACAGACTCCACCATAGGGCATCCCTGGCTAAGCTTCCATGACCTGATCAGCTGATTACAGGAGTCACCTCATTTGACATTAACAAATAATCCACAGATGAGTGCATTTACTTTCTCCATTTTATATAAAGAAGGTGGGGTTTAAAGAAACTAAGTAATGTTTTCAAGTTGACAGACCTAAATCCAAAACTCTTTATCTTTCAACATCCCAGCTTCTCAGCTAACACATAGCACTGCCTATCTCAGGAAAGAGCCCTAGCATCTCTTTCAGTTTTTTTTTCAAATACAAAATATATATATATATATTTTCAGAAAATCTATAATTTTTTTCTAACACTATGATGGCAAAGAATTTTCAATAAATATTGATTCCTTTCTCAACTTTCTGATCTTCAACCACATACCTCCTCTCCTCAGTCTTCATTCTTCTTTACTCACCTCTAAAGTGGACTTTATCAATTTGAGTATATTCAGGATCTGTTTTTTTTATAGTGAAAAAAAATAAAAATACAATGTCAGAAGCAGGAGATATAATAATAGGGTGAGATTAATTCATTATACATTACACTGTTTCACTATTCCTCAAGCACAGTCTTTCCAAGTCTAAAAGGAAGAGGCAGACAGTTTCTGAAATTATCCAGGCATATTGTAATTGAGTCCTACATATCAATAAGAAAATAGAGTACTATATTTGATATCTTTGAGGAACATAGGCTATCCCAATAGGGTTTAATGTTCAGAACTTGTTGGATTCTAATTTATATAAACCATTTTTTTTTAAAAAAAGCACTTATTTGAAACCATTAAAATTTAAATATAGACAGGTTCATGAATGACTTTAAGGATTCTCCTTGAAGTTTTCTTAGGTGTGACAATGATATCCTTGTTGTACTAATCTGACATATACATACGCTTTTAATTACAGATAAATGGTAATGTACTTACGGGTTAAGTGACAAGATGCTTGAGATTTGTTTTAAATACTCCGTCAATAGGAAATAAGGACAGAGGGAAAGGGAAAAAAAAAAAAGAATTTAAGAATGAATAAAAAGAGGGAGATAGGGAGGAAGGAAAAATGAAGAGAAGCGTGAGGCACAGACTATCAGACAAGACTGGGAAATGCTGGTAAATGCTGGCTCTGGAGGTGCATGCGCGAGAGCACATTGTACTCTTTCTACTGCTTGTGTCTGCTTGAAATAACACAAAGTTAAAAATGAAACACATTCTCACGTGGCATAACATCTCTGAAGGTTTGTTTTTAGAATCATTATGAGCAAGTACAACCGGTTGCCCACTCTCCTCTTCCTCGGGGTCTTGCTCTTCACTTAGTGAGGATGACATTGTAATAAAACAGGACAGACGTGCACTAACAAGGGTAAAACGTCTCGCTGAATGTGCAAGTCAATGCACTGTAACAGCTCGGGTCGGTTTCACTGTAGTGACAAGGCTAATTATGGCTTACAGGCGGTAATGGGAAGTGAGAAGTCAATTTCTTTACATTCAAAAGGTTGACCTCAGACATTGCAGCCTCCGTATCCAATTTAGAGCTTCCTGTGAGGGAAGGAGGGAGGGGAGAGGTCAAGGGGGGTTCAGGGGCCACCTATGGAGCAGGTGGGCACAGTAGTGCAGGATCAGAGAGCTTGGCACCTTGTAGAAGGAAGGAAGGAGGGAGGGGGAGTGAAAAGAGACAGAGAGGAAAATATAGGTGGGAGAGGGGTGGAGCAGAAAAATTATTTGGCATTCCTTTCTGTCCAAAAAATAGAAAACAGTTTTCCCAAGTCTGACCACGGCCTCCCAATGATACCAGCACCCTTGTATACTAAAAGAGAAGGCTCTCAAAATCAGCTGAGTTCAATAAAAAAGGGGCCAAATTTCAGTCTTCAGGGTGAGTATAATCAATACAAAATAAAATTCAAAAGGTTCTGAGTTCTACATTTTCATTGACATGACTCAGATTTTAAAGTGGAGATGAATATTTCATAAATCATTGATAATGTTGTCCAAGAACAAAGAGGTGATCGCCTGAATATAAAACGTGTTTTATCTAAGAATCTGAAGCTGCCTTATTTATCTGTCTGCCTGAAAAAGAAATAAGGTTCCAAAAGAAAGCTGTAAATCAATGAGGCGTAACAAAATTCTGACCAGAGAAGAACTTTTGTTTTGTCATTCTCCCCCACCTCCCTCTCTCCTCTTCCCTCCCCCCGGCAATATCATGTCATAGTAATGAAGTGTTGGCCCTTGGGATTTCCAGTGGCATAAAGGACAAAGCCATTCCCTTTCCCACTTCTGTGCTCGTGTGGCTGGCAGACATGCATGCCTGCACTGTGACACAGCACGCTTTTCTTTGCTTTGCACAGACCATGCATGCGATGTATGATACCCTGAATGGTGTATCATCGTTTCCAAATAGATTACTATTCTCTCTCTCTCTCTCTCACACACACACTCATAGTTAAAATAGAAATAGGGTCATGTTTCATTCTCTGACCCAAATACCTGGACACAATGTAGCTACATTTCCTGATTCTACCCTCTTTGTTTTTTAGGTTTTCTTAACTTGTTTTTTTCTGATTTTTTTTAAATACTTAAAAAAATTTTAGAGTCAAGATGATATTACTGAGATTTGCTATACTCANTTTTTAAATACTTAAAAAAATTTTAGAGTCAAGATGATATTACTGAGATTTGCTATACTCACACCCAGTTTTCCCTATTACTAATATCTTATATGAGTATGATACATTGTCACAATTCATGAACTGATACTGATAACAATATTACTAACTAATGTCCATACATTTTTCAGTTTCCCTTATTTTTTTTTGCTTTTTTAACCACATTAAGCACATGTAGTGGTCATGTCTTTTGGTCCCTGTTTGGCTGTGACAATTTCTTAGGCTTTGTTTTGGGTGACCTTGACAGTTTAGAGGAGGGCTGGTCAGATAGTTCGCAGAATGTCCTTCAATTGAGCGTTGCCTAATGTTTTCCTCATCACTAGACAGGAGCTATAAGGTCGGGGAAGGGAGACCACAGAGGTGAAGTGCCACTGTCGCCTCATAATTTTTAGCGTGTATTCTGTCAATAGAACAGACATGATATTAGCATTCATTACTTGGCTAATGTAGTGTTTTCAGAGATCTCCCCTGTAAAGTGGGCCTCCCCACTTCTATCCTGAAATCTTTGGAAGGAGGTCACTGGAGGAACAAGGAGCTACACCCACCTGCATGCGGATGGAGCAGCCCCATGGACTGTTTGGAATTCTTCTGCATGGGGTATTTGTTCATTCTCCCTAATTTGATTATTTAAACAGTCATTCATTTATATCAGTATGACTCTGATATTTATTTTATACTTTGGGTTATAATCCAGACTTACTGTATTTATGTTTTTACCCAGAGTGTTCCAACTGTGGCCATTGGACATTCTTTCAACTGCCTCATGTGCCCTTTGACACACCCCCATCATTGTGATTTTTATTTGTTTGTTTGAGAACTTCCTTCTTTTTTGTCATTACAAGATGCTCCAGGTTCATGTTATATATTTCCTGACCAGTTCTGGAGTCAGGATTTTCTCTAAGGAGCCACGGTTCCTCTTGTAGGAGAATGGTATTAGAAGCCAAGATCTGGTGCTGGATGTGCTCATTTCTGTAGGAGTGTTGATGCTTCCAGGCTCTCAGCTCGTTTATACATGCATATATATAAAGACCTCTATGTGTATTTGTCTGTATCTATATTAGTTCACACATGAATTCATGCCAGTGTTTACAACTCTGTTCCACTGTCACGTGGGTTATTCTAGCCCCTTCACCTTTCTGGTCTGCAACCTCCTACTTCAACAGTGAGAATCTGTCTCCACCATCTGCTATCCATTTACTGGAGTGCTCAGTTCCAATATATATGGAAAGAGGTTTCAGAATTGTTAAAACCCATTTCCCTCGAATAACAATTTTATCAACTGGAGTCCAGGGATCGTGCACATTTCTTATAGTCTCCACTCGCTGTCAGAGTTATTTAGGTCAGTAACATTTTCACCCATTCTCTTCAGTGACATTATTTCATACACTTGCTATAAAAGTTAAATAATTTTATCCCAGTCTGTGTTTCACCCTGGAATTCCTGAGCCTTCTGATTTTGTTTTATCTTGATTGTTTGTGTGAGGTTTTACCCTTTTGGCCCTAAAGTTCTCTTAGTCTTGACAAATGCATAGTGTTATAAATCTACTGCTGTGAAATCATGCAGAATAGTTTTGCCATTTAAAAAAAATACAAAAAAATTCCTGTGCTTTGTCAGTATGATTCTCCTCTACCCGAACCACTGGCAGCCACTGATCAGTTTAGCATCACTGTAGTTTAGACTTTTAATGAATGTAACATAAATCTCCTGATTTTTTAAACTTAAACTTTCTTCTTAAAGGAAGAAAAGGTTCTTATTCTAACAAATTATTTGAATGATGAAAATGAATGTAATCACATTTGAGTAATCTGATGCCAGTTGGGACTGAGGGAGGTCATAAAATTTCGCACTTTTTCTTAACAACGTGTCCTTTTCTTTTAAAATGCAATTATCACTTTTTACTAATACATAACTTTTATTTTTTCTCTCTCATTATACTCCTGGTTCAGATGGATTTTATCTTTATTTTTGGTATGTTTCAATAGAATACTCACAAATTTCCTTATCTCCAATCGTTCTATGATACTCACAATACCAGGATTAATTTTCCTTAAGAACAGCTCCAATCATGTTAATTCACCATTCAAAATTCTTCAATGACTACCTATTGCTTAATTATAAAACATTAGAGTAGATTCTAAATTTCTTAGCCTGGTATTCTATCGCTATCATGACATATTCTTTCATTTGTACTATGTTTGCTTCTTTTCTTACACACACTCCCTAAACTAATTATCTGGGATATTAGTTACTCTGAGAATCACTCTTAGAATTTTTATNTGGATTTTATCTTTATTTTTGGTATGTTTCAATAGAATACTCACAAATTTCCTTATCTCCAGTCGTTCTATGAAACTCACAATACCAGGATTAATTTTCCTTAAGCACAGCTCCAATCATGTTAATTCACCATTCAAAATTCTTCAATGACTACCTATTGCTTAATTATAAAACATTAGAGTAGATTCTAAATTTCTTAGCCTGATATTCTATCGCTATCATGACATATTCTTTCATTTGTACTATGTTTGCTTCTTTTCTTACACATACTCCCTAAACTAATTATCTGGGATATTAGTTACTCTGAGAATCACTCTTAGAATTTTTATTTTTGCAGCTTTCCCCTTACTCCCTTTTAAGTGGAATCCTTGAACTAGTATTGCCATATAACAATATAACTTAGATGAATTAATCTTGTGTATGTGATGTTAAATAGAAGAAGAGAGAGACATGACTACACGCTGCATAATGTTCAAGGACAGGTGAGACTTGACTAACATGACAGAGATCAAATCAGTGGTAGCTGTGGGGGTTGTTCACTGGAAACAGGTGCATAGGAGCCTGTTAGGATGATAGAAATGTTCTGCACCTTTGTCTTCCCGTTAGTTACACAGGTTTATCTTATGTAAAAATTCATCAAACTACACGACTAAGATATGTAGAATTTACTACGTATGGTTACACTGAACAAAAAAGAAAAATAGCAACATTGACATACGTTATAATCCTATTCAACTTTTATAAATCTCTATGTAGAGGAAAAACTAAGTATTCATTAAACTTTTTCTGTGTTCAAGGAACAAGATTAAATAATTTTATATTTCTCTTATTTAATTCACACCTTAGTCCTATAAAATAACTATTGCTTCACTTTATGAATGCAAAAAATTAATACTCAGAGATAATACTGTATGCTTCATACCTGGATTCTATTTAATATCTCATTTTTAAATATCTTTCAGTTCTATTTTTTCTACAAACAATGGCTGAAACAATATTTGTGCAATGTTTATAGTGCATTTCTTATTCAGGTATTTTTTTGTCATTTTTGAGAATTAATTGCATCTCATCAGCAACCTATTTGTACAGTATCTTACATTTATAAATACTTTAAATGTATTATTACATTTAATAACAGT
>NW_007728461.1:401336-407916 GCF_000696425.1 Galeopterus variegatus | reverse complement strand
GTTCTATTTTTTCTACAAACAATGGCTGAAACAATATTTGTGCAATGTTTATAGTGCATTTTTTATTCAGGTATTTTTTTGTCATTTTTGAGAATTAATTGCATCTCATCAGCAACGTATTTGTACAGTATCTTACATTTATAAATACTTTAAATGTATTATTACATTTAATAACAGTGAGTGAATAAAGCTGGACTGATATTATTAACCCCATTTTTTCATATGAAGAAACTAAGATTTAAAATTGAAGAGACGCAGAGCTAAGTAATGTGAAGTAGAACAATACAAATTAAATTAAGAATTTCTAACTTTTTTACTCTGCCTTGATGTGACTCATTCTTTACTTACAAAGAAAATATAATCTAGCTGGCAAGCATGACATATTTGTATTGAGATCATTTTGGGTATAAAAGACCCAATATATTTATGGCCACAAACTCAGTACAAACAACAAAGAAACGTTTATGTTTGTAAGATTAAAAACTTAAATGTAAGACTGAAAAGAAAAAGTATGGCCAGCCTCAGAGGGTATGGTAATAATTAGGTAGTGGTTAGTGGATATATATTCTCTTTTACTTTCTATTTCTCTTCCTCTCTGTCTACTTTTTTTTTTTTTTTTTTTTTTTTTTTTTTTTTTTTTTTTTTTTTTTCCTGAATCCAGGTGCAGAAAGTATAGCAATTAATATTAACCTGAATTAGATTATTTGGCTCTTTGGCATTTCATAGGATTATGTTGACTTGGTAATTTGATTGCTATGCAAATGGGAGCTGTGCTGATTACATTAAAATACGTAAAGGAAATGAGGAAATATTACCAGACAACGTGCAGAAAGATACTCGGTTCCCTACTGCTCAGCACATCCTCCAGAGGAAAGAAATTACATCGCAAGTAACGGTGATGGCCCTTCAGGCTTCTCTTCCTGTTGGAGAGTTTGCCCCCTGCTAAGACAAGGTGCCATTCCTTTCCCACAAGGTTGTGAATTTTCACGTAGATCAAAATCTTCTAAAAGTATCCCGTGGTCTCATTAAAAAGTAGTTCATGGTTCTGCTCAGCACACAGTCATGTTTTCACTGGCTGTTGCAGAGAAGAATACGAGAAGTAAGAAAGCATGTGGGTTGCGAATCATGGTCATGTGGCCTCGGATGCTGGAGGAGTGACCATGTGGACTGTGAGAAGGCAGCAGAAGCAAAGGTCCAGCTCCTGAGCAGGTACCACAGTGTTGCAGCAGGCAGGTAGCTGTGGCTTGAAGGGGAGGCGGGTTTCAGGTGAGCGTCTCAAGGTGGAAACTAGAGCTTGACGTGATCTCCCCCATAGTAGAACTGAGGCAGCACCTTTATGCCACCTGTAGCACTGACACAGAGACCAGGAAGCTCCTGAATTTACAGCTATGGACTGGTTTGCAGCTGCAGAGGTAAAAGGCCCACGACCAGCTACAGAAGAATGAAAAGGAAGGGGGAAAATGCTTTCCTCGGTATTTCAAAAAGACTTAGGATTAATACAGGCATAGTGGATTGAATTATGTACCCCCAAAACTCCCTGAAGCTTGAATTGTGTCCCCCAAGTTTTATGTATTAAAAACTTAGCCCCCACTGTGACAGTTAAGAGGGTGGGAAATCCTATTATGGTAACTGAAAGGTGGAGCCTTAGAGGTGATTGGATTGTAGGACCAGGCAGTAGTGAACGGATTAATAATGGTGGTGAGGGGCGTGGTTCTGAGGGCTTTAAAGGAAGGGGAGAGTCTTTCTCTCTGCTGCTCTCTCTGCTTCTACCATCTTGCAATGTGAGGCCCCTGGGTCACTGTTGCCACCACCAGATGGACTTTGGACTTTCCAGCCTCAGAAACCGTAAGCAATCAATTTCATTTTCTTATAAATCACTGAGTTCCAAGTATTTGTTATAAGCAACAGAAACAGACTATACAATAAGTTTCTGGAAAAAATAGAAATTTCAGAAAAACAATGAATAGTTTTTTTTAGTGTAAGTATGTCCTGTAAATCCTCTCTATTTTTACTTGATAAACCTGGCAATCCTAAATTAATATCACCTATGATACCGTGTTTATTCCTAGGAACTTCGTAGGTAAAACAGAATAGTTTTCTGAGGATACTCACAAATCCCTCATGCTACCTAGAAATTGTCTTCACTACAGACACTTCCAAGTAGAGAGCATTATCTCTCGACTTCTCATCGACTAACTCCTCTGACTCTGATTACCCGCTCAAAGGAGTGTAAATGCTGAGGACTCAGATTTTCTTTTTGATTTCCACTCATGCTTCTTACTCAGAACCCTTTATTTTTCTGCTAATAAAGTGTTTTGTGGGTTTGGTGCAGTAGTAAAGCCACTGGCACTTAAATTTGAGGACAGTCAACAAGTGTAATCTACTTCTCTAGACTTACTTTGGAAATGCTTGGATATATTTTAAAGCCATACCTGTAGTTTTTTTTTTCGTTTTTTAAATAGTTTTACAATGTATTCACAATGATTAAGATTCAACAAAATGCCCGTGAGTGCTCTGAACAATTCAGAGGTAAATGTTTTAATGCACATTTATTTAATGTGGAGGACTTTGCTCTTAGGCAATGCCATGTATTTCAAAATGTATTCAAAGTGTATATGTATTCACGTAATTGAAAGTGTATATGTATTCATGTAATTCAAAGTGTATAAGTGACAGTTTTCAGTTTATTTGAAAAAAATATATAATCTGCCATTAATATTATTTTCTTTAATAATCCACACATTGGTCTTCCTGAGGTTACAAATTCGATGTTTCCTTTCTGAAACATGACAGGCAATTAACCGTTATCTAACATCAAAAGTCAAAATACTCCGCAGAGTTTTTTCAGGTTAATTCTTCCATTTAGCCCATAAGCAAATTGATAAAGATTTTTTTGTACTATGCAACAGAATTTATTAATAGTGTGACTTTGTTTTTCATTGCATATACATTTGCCTGCTTTAGGAATTTGTTCTATTGTACTTCCTAATGTAGCATCCGCTGTATCCACTGGCCATGTACAACTACTGAGCACCTGAAATATTGCTGGTCTGAACTGAGATGTACCTAAGTGAAAATACACTTAGAGTACAAGATTTGAGGTAAAAAGAAAACAACAAACAAAAAAAAACTACATAAAATATTTTACATTGGTTACATGTTAAAATGATAGCATTTTTGAAATAGTGGGTTTCTACTTTTCAGTGTGGCTACTAGAAAGTTTTCAATTTATAAATGCAGCTCAAATAATATTTTATTGGATAGTGCAGCATTAGACAATCAGTTTCATGGCAGTAGGAAGTGATTTGCTTCTTATGTGATTTATATTCTTAGAGACGGTTCTTTAAACAGTGAACCGTTTCACTGTCTCTACTGCCTTACTTTTCATTTACTGTGAAACTAAATGGAGTCTGGCTCACCCTTTCAACAATCACAATACATGCCCTCAAAAAATATTCAGATTGATATTCGCATTGGTTTTACAGTATACAACCTTCAGTTCTCACCTAACACATCTTTACACTTTTGAAAAGCTCTATTTCTTCATGTCCTGTGCCACTATGCCCTACCAATTTTCTATTTATTTCTCTAATGTCACTCAGTTCTCTTCATGAATCCATAATTCTATGGTCATTATATTTTAAATATAATGTATATAAACTGATTTTATGTAATTTATACCATCTTCTATAGATACACAATTTCATATAACTTATAACATATATTTATATATAAATATACACATGCGGGTACTTCAGAAAGTTCATGGAAAGTAGAATTAAAAGATAATACATGAACTTTTTGAAGACCTCTCCTGTGTGCTCATATGCACACACACACACATATGGAGTTGGTAAAAGTTATATAAATATCGGTCTCCTTTTGAGGGATGCTTCTACGAGTGTTAATTCACACAGAGGCAACATTTAGCCCTGGAGAAAGTTCTCAGGTGAACAGATGTGGATACTAAAAGTTGGCATTTGGCACTATTTCTGTTGGATCAGCACCCCCCCTCCTTGAGACATAATTTAACCTAATTGCATCCATAAAAGCCCTCTCCCCAACTACAGTCACTTTGGGGATTTTTGTCAAAGTTTAGATCCTGTATCACAGTAAAGAATTTTCCTTTCAGTACCTTATTTGCTGATAGTTTTTTTTTTTTTTTTTATCACAAACGAATGTTTAATTTTCTCAAAATAATTTTTGCATTATTTGCACGAAAATATGAATTATCTTCTGTCTTTCATAAATGTGGCAATTACATTTGGTTTAATTTTACGTTTTCTTTATAGCTTTTGAGAAAAATCCTGACATATTTGTTTATAAGCTACTCTTCTTTTTTATTATATATATTTAAAGATTTAAATTTCCTTAAAGCTCAGTTTTGGCTATATCAATATTATATTTTTTGTTTATTTTTATTTAGTTGACAATATATTCAATATTGTGATTTATGCATACTCACATATGGTGACTTATTCTTTGATTCATAATTTATCCAAAAAGTATTGCTTACTGTTCAAAGATATGTGGAATTTTAAATATATATATATTTTCAACATACAGTTTAATTCTACTGTCTGTAAAAACTATTCTGTATATGAATTCAGTCTTTTGATATTTGTCGAGACTTAATATGTGCCCCAGTCTATGGTCAGTTTTGGTAAATTTTTTATGTACTTGATAAAAAGTTGTATTCTGGAGTTGTTAGGTATCGTGTACTTTACGTGTCAATGACATGTTAAAACATTCAAATATTTTATATTCATGCTGATTTTGTCTCTGTTCTATTAGTCTCCTATCTACCACCGGGATTGTCAATTAGTCTATTGCATACAAGTTTTAACTCTGATATTAAAACTATTTTTAGAAGGAAAATACCCTTTACCTGGGAAATTAATACTTTTACCTTTAAAAATGTTTCCCCTTTATCTCTTACATTGCCTCTTTTCTTAAAAAATTCTATTTTGTCTAGTATTAGTGTAATTATTTATTTATCTTATTTTGTGTGGATATGTATGTATTTTTTTGGATATGTATGTATTTTTTTGGATATGTATGTATGTTTTTGGTGTATGTAGTCTTTCGCATCCTGATATTTTAATTTTTTATGTCCTCATATAATGCTATGTGTCTTATAAGTGGCTGTGTTTTGTTTCATGTTTAAACTTCCAGTCTTTGTCTTCACTGTAATACTTATTTGAGTTACCACTCCTATTTGACTATTTGATTTCACTTTACTTAATTTATTTATTGGTTATGAATATTCATGAGATACAGAGCTGGTTGTCCAAGATGTGGAGGCCAGATTCACACTGGCAGCTTGCCCATTACCACAAATTGCATTTGTACCCTGTGTCCCCCACCCAATTATCCCCCATCTCCCTCCCACTGTTGGATTGTCCTTCTTTTGAGTTGCCAAATTTTTTAAATTCTATTTTTTATTTTCTTTTAGCTTGTTAATCTGTTCTTTTAGAAAACTGACAAAAGGCAAGTGTAGAGGTTAGTAAAAATAACTATTTTTACCTCTTCCCTGAAAATTCAAAATCCTCAAACCTTTAACTTCACTGTCTGCTTCCAGCTTTTGTGTAAATTTGAATATATTTTTATTGCACATATATATATATATTCGATCCCACAAGGCATTATTTTACTGTTTTTACAATCATATTCATTTAGATTTGCCTCCTTATTTACTCTCTCTATTGATAATTATAACCTTGCTTTCACCTTGGATCATTTTCTTCCTACCTGAAGAATATCCTCTAATGTTCTTTTAATGCATGTCTGTTCCTAAACAACTGTCTTAATTACTGTTTGCCTCCAAACATCTTTATTTCACTTTCAGTTGTGAAGAATATACTCCCCTATCGTAGAATCCGGTGTTGGTACAGTGTTTGTGGACAGGTTGAAGGTGTTATCTCACTGTCTCCTGGCCTTTGCTGCCGCAGCAGAGATGCAGATGACAGTTGCAACCCTGTCCTCTTGAGCTAATGACTTTTGTTGTCTGGATGCTTATACCGCTTATATTTTACTAGAATAAGTCAAGGGGGGGGTTCTGTTTTATTTACTCTGCTTGAAGTTTGTAGATGTTTCCAAATCTGTGGCTTGAAGTATTTAATGACTTTTATAAACTATATGGCCTATACAAACAAATTAGATACTATGTCTTATTTTGTTTTAGTATTTTATGACTCCTTCTCTCTCATTGCTTCAAGCTTGAATGGTCTTCAGTTCTATCGTCAGCCGTATTTAACAGGCTGTTAAATCCATCAATTGTTGTTTTAATTACTATTATTGTGTTTTTGAGCTCGTGTGTATGTGCGATTTTTTATGTCATGTCCAGTTCTCTGCAGAAATTACTTATATTGAATTTTATTATTTTTCTTTATTTTTTTCTTTTTTTTTTCCTTTAAATTTTTATTTTGTCAATATACAATGTGGTTGATTATTATGGCCCATCACTGAAACGTCCCTCCCTCCTCCCTCTCCCCCCTCCCACCCAAGAATGTCCTTTCCATTTGCTTGTTGTAACAACTTCAAAATATTGTAGTTGTTATATCTTCCCACCCCCCACCCC
>NW_007728461.1:400156-401143 GCF_000696425.1 Galeopterus variegatus | reverse complement strand
ATATATAAACTAAAAATTATTATTATAACCATTTTAAGTGTATAGTTCAGTGACAATAAGTGCATTCACATCATTGTGCACCATCACCACCATCTATCTCCAGAACACTTTTCACCTTGTAAAACTGAAACTCTGTCCCCATTAAATAAGAACTCCCAATTTCCCCTCCCCTCAGGCCTGCAAATGTCATTCTACTCTCTGTATGTGACCCCTCCAAGTACCTCATATAAAAGGAATGATATGGCATGTGGTCTTTTGTAACTGGCTTACTTCACTTAGCATAATATCCTCAAGGTTTGTCCATATTACAGCATGTGTTAAAATTTCCTTCCTTTTTAAGGTTGTGTAATATGCCATTGTACATTTATACCACATGTTGTTTATCCATTCATCTGTTTATGAACACCTGGGTTGCTTCCACCTCTTGGCTGCTGTGAATGAGGCTGCCATGAACATGGGTGTGCAAGAATCTCTTCACGTTCCTGCTTTCAATTCCTTGGCAATTTACCTGCAAGTAGAGCTACTAGATCAAAGGGCGGTTGTAGCTGAGTCACCACCATGCTCTTCTCCACACAGTGGCTGCACCAGTTCTACATTTCCACCGGCAGTGCTTACGGGTAAGGTTTTTCTACATCTTTGCCAACACTTGCTATTTTTTTTTTATTTTTTCTTTTGATAGTGGTCATCCTAATGGGTATGCAAGGGTAAGTCATTGTGGTTCAGATTTGCGTTTCCCTAGTTATTAGTGATGCTAAGCATCTTCTTACATGCTCTTTGCATTTGCACATCCTCTCTGGAGAAATGTCTGTGCAGGTCCTTTGCCCCTTATTAAATTGGGTTGTTGGGTTTTTGTTGTTGTTTTTGAATTTTATCTTTGAACATATTAATCATAGTTATTTTAAAAAAACATGTCTGACAGTCCCATTATGTTGATACTTTATTAGTCTTACTTTGTTATGGATTGAATGCTCATGTCTTTCCCCAAAT
>NW_007728461.1:385311-399850 GCF_000696425.1 Galeopterus variegatus | reverse complement strand
GTTGTTGGGTTTTTGTTGTTGTTTTTGAATTTTATCTTTGAACATATTAATCATAGTTATTTAAAAAAAACATGTCTGACAGTCCCATTATGTTGATACTTTATTAGTCTTACTTTGTTATGGATTGAATGCTCATGTCTTTCCCCAAACTTCATAAATCTAATGAAACAGGTGTAAGAAGCCACAGAAACTATTTAATATATTAAGACAAAGTAAGAAATACTTTAAATAAAAATGAATAATGTTCCATGCATGTTTTGAAAGACAATATTGCAAAATTTCTTAGTATTGACTTAATATTGTAAAAGACTTAATATTATAGAATAGCTTCTCACAAAGCTAGGTGTATATTTAATTAAATCTATCCAAGACAGCTTTTGCTTTTGTTTTTGTCTATTTTTTTGGAGGGGGGTGATAATTGATAAGCTTAGCTAACATATATATGGAAATGTAAATGGCCAATAATCTTAAAGAAAATATTTAAGAAAAAAAACTTGTTGGGGGACCTAAACTACCAGGTACCAAGATATTTTAAAGCCACATTCATTAAAACAGTGTGGTTATAGCCTGAGGATAGCTTGCTAGACCAAAGAAACAGAATATGTAATACCAAAAACAACTGACAGCTAACCAAACAAATGAAGAAAATACTAACATTTAAATCAAGAAATATTTAGACCCAGCAGCATGATGAAAAGGGACTCTTTTCAGTAAATGGGGCTTGGTCAATTAGGAAAAAGGTAGGAAAAAAAGAGAAAGAAGAATCTTAGCCACAACCATATGCTATATACCTAAAATAACACCGTATGAATCGTTGCCAAAATGTGCAAGGTAAACATTAACCTCTCTCTGTAAAGGGCCATGCCAACCATTAAAGTCTCTGCTACAGTTCCTACCTCTCTCTGTAGAGTGACAGCAGCTCTGTAAGATAAGGATGGGCGTCCGGGTTTGGCCATAATGAGGGAGATTATATTCATGACCTCACTGTAAAGAAAGATTTATTAAATTTAATACAAAAAAAATTAACCTTAAGGGAAAAGATGAAAAATATTGATTACATCTAAATTAAGAACTCTTTTAAATTTTTAACTTCTTAACTCCTCTTCCCCCTCCCTCTCTCCCCTACCCCACTACATCGTATCTGTTCCCTTGTCTTAAAAACTTCAAGGAACTGTTGTGATTGTTGTGTTTTCTTCCCCCCCCACCCTATGTTTGTTTGTGTTTATTTATTTATTTATTTATTTTTAGCTCCCACAAATAAGTGAGACCATGTGGTATTTCTCTTTCTGTGCCTGACTTGTTTCACTTAATATAATTCTTTCTAAGTCCATCCATGTTGTTCCAAATGGTAGTATTTCATTCTTCTTTATAGCAGAGTAGTATTCCATTATACAGATATACCACAATTTCTTTATCCATTCATCTGCTGATGGACATTTGGGCTGGTTCCAACTCTTGACTATTTCAAATAGTGCTGCAATAACTATGCCATTGAAAGAGAGAGTGAGTGTGTGCATGCACACACACACATGCATGAGAGAGGGGGAGAGAGAGAGAGAGAGAGAGAGAGAGAGAGAAAGAAAGAAAGTTACTAGCTGGGAAAAGCAACTGGAATTCCAGTGCACTGTATCTGTGAATGCACATGGACAATTGCTTTGAAAAATAGTTTAGTGCTGTCTATGAAAGATGCATGTGCTAGGTAATTCCTTGTAAAGATTTATGAATTTACATATGCACTAAAAAATGCATGTGCAGGAAAGTTCATAGAAAGCATTATTCTTATTAGCCACAGCAAAGAAACAACCTGACATTCTTCTCATATGGAATAGATGTATACATTGTGACATATGGAAAAAATGGAATATTATATAAAAATGAAAAGGACCACATACTGCTATATGAACATGGAAGAATTAAATATGAATATATTTAAAGTTGAGTGAAAGAAACAAGAAATGAAAAATACACGTGGTAAGATTTTAAAATCAGGCAAAATTAACCACTAGCTAACCCTAGAGATAGGTTAGGGAGATGATTAGTGGAGAAAACTGGGGAGCATTGGTATACTATTTACTGACCCACATGGTGTTTTCACTCTGTAATAATTCATCTAGCTATATTTCTTGAATTTCACGCTTCTCTTAATTTATGCTAAATGGCATCTTTTTTTTTTCTTTAAGAGAAATGAATATATATGTATTTTGAAAATATTCCTCAGGGTCAAAATATTCAACAGTTTCAGCTTTCAGCCTATATATTCCAGTGATTAAGAGCACAGACTTTAAATCAAGAATTCCTGGGTTCAAATCCTGCCTCCACTGTGTACTATGTGGCCTTGTGCAAGGCCATTAACCTTTTGTGCCATAGTTTCTTCAGCTGTAAAATGAAAAAGATAATAACACCTATCCCATGATTTTTGTTGAGAACAGTGTGTGATAATATATGGAAATTACATGGAACAGAGACTGATACTTGGTATGCACTACACTTTGATAGATATTTTTGTGACTCAGTTCATAGGTATATTTTATTCTCATCGACTTTAATCTTGAACACATTTAAGTGTTATCCAGTCTCATGACCTTTTCATTATAGTAAACTTATCCAGTAGTCATTATGTAAATGGAGTAATTATCGACACTTTGAATATGAAAAATAATTGATGCCAGCTTGCTATTTCATTATTTGCAATATTATCAAAGTTTATTTGAATAAATATGTATATTTTAATGTCACTTTTTTGGTTTATAGATCCCTTACACATAAATGAGAGTAAAAAACAAGAGAAGCTAGTTTTCTTCCTTTTTGTGGTCAATATTTTTATGGGAATGGCAGCAGATTCCATTTAGCAAGAGGCACGTGGGAGCCAAGCAGTTGGTGGAAGCATCTCAGCCTGAACGTGAGACCTGGGTCTGGCAAGGGGAGACTGAGCCCTTGCAAGCAGCAGGCTTTGCTTTGGAATGCACAGGTTCCTCCCTGAGCTCACTCTGATCCTATTCAAGGAATCCAGGAGAACACTTCCTCTTTCTTGGATCAATTCAGTTTTATTTAACATGGGGAAGGACACTTTTTCTTCCTCTAGTGAAAATACAATGAAGAATTAACCATGTTAGTTAACTAACTATATTAGTAATAAAATTATAAGGATAATGGAGCAATTAACCAACCAGTTTGGATCCTAGGGGTGAATATTGATTTACTATGAAGTGCCAGCTGACCGTCCAACCTAGCTCGGGTTGAGCATGTCTATGTTCTATTACAAGAATTTTGCGAACCTGTAACATAAGCAAACAAAGCAGGTGCAGGCCAACAAGCTAATAGAAAGGAACACTTAGAACATCCTGATGGAAGAGCAGGTGGCAGTGATGGTATGAAGGATGATTTGTGTCCACAAGACCGAAACAACTCAGAAGAACTTGACTCAGGATTGGGTCAGTAACAAGGTCACTGAGCTTGCGAAGCAGGGATGAAAGGATAAGAAAAATCCAAAGTGAATTTAGTCTCCTTCACCATTTCACCGAGCATCAGCCCTGGCTTTGTGCCTAAGGCTTTTTGGAAAGATATGAAGCATTAAAACTACTAATTATAAGCACACTTTAAACCATTCCATAAGGCCTTCATGGTTACACAAATGCAGACAAACTTTCTAATTGCTGCCATGGGATCCTGTGGTGTCTAATATTGTATCAAACCACGGTACTGGCATTTTAGTTACTTATGCAAAAATCACATCTGCAATTGATAGAAATATTTATCAGTGTGTTCACTAAAATGAAAACGCACTGAAGCAAGTAATAACATTTAAAACAAATAGAAAAGCCCAAATGGAAATGAAGCATTTGAATAATTACACAGTGTGTAGCCCAGAATAAATGATATCAAAATCCACTTCTGTTTCAAATCGGTGACACTGCAGTGTGGCAGAATCTTGATGATACTGTATAATAAATATTTAATCCATGAAAATACACTTGTAGAACATTTCCAGACAGTGGGATATTTGCTATTCTTCTTTAGAACAACGTGATCGGCTCCTGGAAAGGACTCATCTGTGCATTTTCTTACAGAGTTTATCATCACATATACCACACACATCCCGGATTAAAGTTCTAGCGCTTCACATTTCTTTTCCTAAAGACTGTAGGAAATATTCATCAGTTCACCTTGTGTTCGGTACTTTGTTAAAGGTACTTTTGAGGAGCATGACATGAGATGCCCGACCAGATGTTCTGCAAATCCATTTGCTTTGTTAAATCTGGAATGTTCCCAACCATACGAGGGTCCCCATCCTGGCTGTACCTCCGGAAGTGGCTTGAGCACCTCAGGTTAGTAATTCCTAGCATTCGATGATGCCCTCATTCACTCCCTCAGCCATCAGTGAATTCATCTTCATTCCTCCAAGAAATTGTCGGAGGCTTCCTGTTTGGTTTTGGACAGTGTGTTAAGCACCACAGGAAAATGTAAGACAAAAGGCCAAGGTTCTATCCTTACTGTCCAGTGGGAGAAACAAGCTTTGAGGGTGTCTAAATACTTGAGGTGATTGGCTATCAACTTTCAGAGACTCCTCTCAAAGGGAGATTTCTGATTTCAGAACTTCATGGCAAATCCCTGTATTATTCTGGCATGGAAGATAGTTGAACAGGGGCTGGCCCCGTGGCTCACTCGGAAGAGTGCGGTGGGGCCATGGGTTCAGATCCTGTATGGGGATGGCCAGTGCACTCACTGGCTGAGCGTGGTGCAGGCAGCACCAAGCCAGGGGTTCCTATCCCCTTACTGGTCAAAAAAAAAAAAAAGAAAATAGTTGAACAGGAATGGGAATGTCAGTGTAAGGAATCAGGAGGGACACATAGACCAGGGAGGGTCTTTTTCCAGAGGCTAGACCAGCATCGAGGTGACAAGCCATCCAGAGCATCCTGCACTGGTAAAGAATAGTAGCTGAAATGCGGCGTACACCTGCGGCAGACAGCCTGCAAGTGTGCACATGCAGGGGCTTCAGCCTCGCCCCAGCGCCAGGTGGGCATTTGCAGGTGCAGCCCGGGGCTGTGTGTCTGGTGACTAACACTCCATTGGTAATTCTCTGGACACATGGGCCTTCTCTTCACAGGGTTATTTATTCATTACATCAAGGACACTTATGAGTGTAGGAGCCCTCAGTAAGTCAACAGATCCATTATTTTGTGTCTGTGTAGGGATGTTATTGCCATCTGTCAGTTGAAGCATTGGAGACCTACAGTGTGGCCTCTCCTGGTCACAAAGCCAAGTTCCTGGGGTTTTTTTTGTTTGTTTCTTTGTTTTTTTAAGGGACTGGGTCTTGTTGATACAATGATTCTTGGTAGACACAGTGTTGTGCTTTTATTTTTTATTTATTTATTTTTTAAAGTTTATTTATTTATTAATATTTTTTTAAATTCTAAAATTGTTGTCATGGAGCTGTTTGGGGGAGTGGCAGAGGGAAAGGGGAAGGAAATAGGGTGGGAGAAGGAGGAAGGAGGAGGGGCTGGGTTGAGGCCTGTGGCACCCCCCTCATTCCTGTAGGGGAGACCAGAGGGCTTCCAGTGGTGGCTTGGTCATTGCTGTACTGGGTGCCAATGTCAGGAGGGTGCGGCTGAAGCCGTTGCCCCCATCACCCCAGCTTAGGACCCCGGGGTGCTTCCTGAAGTGGCTTGGTGGTCATTGCTGGTCTGGTTGCAGGTGATGGGGGGCATGGCTGAGGCCCTCGGCCCTCCCTCCTCCCTGGCTTGGTAGCCCAGGGGACTTCTGGTTTTTCTAGGTTTTATAAGTGTTTGGTGATGAGAGACCTTTACTAGTTAATATCAAACTTTGTCTCTAGTCTGCAAGTGTTTTTTTTCTTCTTCTAGCTCTGTATTTAATTATTTGCTGTTTCCACTACTTAAACTCTGCACTGGAACTAATTTGTTGTCCTTTGCTTACTTCTAAAATGGGGGAACTTCCTAAGGGAACCAGCACTTCAGCTCTGTGGTTGAACTGAATTACTGCTTTGCTGCTGATGCCCTGGGGAAGGCTTTTTGTGCAGCTCAGGTTTTAATGGTTGACTTTATAGGACTTCCAGGTCTAGTGAGATCTGGTGCACCTGGGTTGTGTAGAAACTCTGGTCTAGGCCTCAGTCTTTCAGCATCCTTCCCCCTGCTGCAGTTCAATATTCCTGATCAGTACCCACTGAGCGGTGCTATGCTGATTGGGGGGCAGATCAGCTGTCCTTGCTGTGTCCTAGTGATCTCCTGGGTGGGCCTGTCTCCTCCACCACCCACACTCCAAACACTTCTCATGGGTTGGGCTGTGCACTGGTCCCTTGTGGTGACTCACCGGCCTCTGAGTGGCTCCTTTATTCCAGCTGCTCTGGCTCCTTGCTCCTTTGTGGGTCCATGGGAACACTATTACCTGGAGGCCACCAAGACCCTCTTCTCCCCTGCTGCCTCCAAGCAACTCCATCCAAAGGGCACAGCTGTGGCTCTTGCTAGCTCCTGCTCCATGTGCTCACCAGCTCCAGCCTGGAAGAGGCTGGAGCTTGAAATGGTTGGAGCAGTTCTTGCTTTCCCACATTGTAGCTTCTCTGGCCTTCATGCACTCTGTAGGTCTCTCCTTCTCTTCCCCTGAGCTCTAGTGGCTCCAGCTTGGCTTTTGTTGCTTTTTAGTAGTTGTAAATTGGTTGATTTGTGGGAGAGAGTGACGCTGGGAATCGTCTATTCCACCATCTTGACCGACACCTAGCCAAGTTCTGATGATTAGGTTTCCAGAATCTAGATACACAGGATGGAAGCTTGCTCTGCTTTTTCCTGGGAAGCAAAAGTCACAGCTATGGAGAATTCAGCCTGGTGATCAGATCAGGAACATGTCTGTATTTGTTTCTAAGTACTACAAAGTGAGTGGCTTCAAATGATAGGAACTTACTGTCTCATGGTTCTGGAGGCCAGAAGTTGGAGATAGAGGCGTGCATGTAGGTTCAGGTCCTTCTGAGGCTGCAAGGCAGAATCTGCTCCAGGCCTCTCCCTGATGGCCCATGGTTTGCCTGCAATCTTCGGCGTGCCTTGGCATATAGGTGCATCACTCCTATGACTGTCTTCATGTCATGTTTTTCCTCTGTCTCTGTCTCTGTGTTCAAATTTCCTTTTTTGTAAGAACATCAATCATATTGAATTAGGGCCCACCTTAATGATCCCATTTAACTGGATTATTCCTGTAAAGACCCTTTCTCCAAATAACATCACTTTCTGAGGTCCTGGGGGTTAGGACTCCATTTCTTTTTTAGGGACAGAATTCAACCCCTAACAGCAGCTCTTCCACCCTGAGCTCCTAAGAGCACAGCTCCATGCATAATTTTAAGTGGTCATACTGCAGCAGAAGGGAGATGCAGTCCTGGTAGCTACCACGTAGGGATGGTTTGGGTTTTAAACACCGACACACACAGCTAAGTGCACACACATGCACACACTGGGCATACACAGAGGATATAACACTCACATGTAGCTTAGATTTCAGTTCTCAGCTCTGCTTGCCAAGCCTGTGGCTGTGGCTCCCTGCACTCAGGCCCAGAGTGCACTGCGAACAGCAGCTTGGCTCAAGGAAGTACGGGGCTTCAGCTTCAGGATGTCCCCAGCTCACCTCTTCCCATAGGACAGGGGAGAAGCCACAGGAAGTCACTAGTCTTAATAAGGGTGAAAGGGCTTAGATTTCAAGAATTGGAAAGTACTTTAAATGCGAGGAAATGGCATGTATTCTGAGGGGTACACAGCAAGTGATTTTTCTCTAAACCTGAAAGATGGTCATTCAGCCACCAAAATCTAGTGGTCTCCAGCAAGGCTAACCTACAGCACAATGTTATGGCTGAATTGTGGCCTCCCCCCTTGTATGTGAAGTCCAACCCACAGCATCTCAGAATGTGTTCTTACTGGAGATAGGGTTTTGACAATGATAATTAAGATTGAATGATGCAATTAAAATAGGCCATAATCCACCATGACTGGTGTCCCTATAGGAAGAGGAGATCAAGACACAGACAGACACAAAGGGATAGCCATGTGAGGACATGGAGAAAATGCCATCTGCAGGCCAAGGATGGAGGTTGGAGAGACCAGCCTGCCACAGCTTAATCTTGAACCCCCAGCTTCCAGGATCGTGAGGAAAGAAATACTTCTCTTGTTTAAGCTGCCCAGTCTGTGGTAATTTATTATGGCAGCCCTAAAAAACTAATACAGCCAACTTTCATGCACAGAACAGTCCAGTCACTGAGTCACGGTATTCCAACCATATATCGGGAATGCATGGCTCATCTAGGCTTGCAGCATTATTAAAGGCCCTCACAGATGAAAAAGGAACCCTCAGGCCAAAAGTAAATCAGATTGTGATTAATCGTAATCAGACTCATGTTTTTTAAAATCACATTTTGTTTTATTCAGTGTTTAAAAATTCGTTAAAGGCCCTCACAGATGAAAAAGGAACCCTCAGGCCAAAAGTAAATCAGATTGTGATTAACCGTAATCAGACTCATGTTTTTTAAAATCACATTTTGTTTTATTCAGTGTTTAAAAATTCATCTGGGTCTCAGTTTCTCCAGGTATAAGATGGGGGGAATGATCTGTGTTCGTTACCCTGGGCTCTGTGTGACGCACACACCAGAGCCACGTCAGGGGCATTTCAAAACCATGGGAAAACATGTCGCATCAGGTGACAACACTATTGTTTTCAGTGGTGGGCAGAATTTCAAATGTTTTGGTCTAAAAGTGCAGAACCATATAATAGAGAAAGACGCAAATTTCATCTCCATGAATCTGGAAGTAGAACATGAAACGCTTTACTAGTTATGAAGAGCTGCAAACAACAAAACAATTGAAACATTTACCAATGGAAGAATTTTTTACAAACTAGAATAAGGAGATAAATAAGAATCTGTCATTCAAGCAGTGGATATGAATAAGGAAAAAAGAAGATAATATCAATATAATTTAATATAAACAAAGTAGACACAGCACTTGTTCTCAGGAAATATAGTAAAGAGTGATTACCCAGCTTAGGAATTTAAAAGCTTCCTAGAAGAGGTAATACTTGAGGAGAAATTTTGAGGAATTTACTAACCATTTTGTGAAGAAGAGTGAGGTGTTATAATAGACAAATGAATTAATGTGAATGAAGACAAGGAGCTGTAAAGAAAAAGGACAAAGTCTGGTATTTGCCATGAAAGAAGGAGATCGCTGACACTGGATAGGACATCAAGAACGAGGTGGGGACTGTGAAAGACCAAGGAAGGGGGTCACTTGGGTCTCAGTTCTATGGGGTCCTTTACTGTGTATTAATGATATTGTCTTTTATTTTCTGTAAGAGGTGGAGAGATTATTAGAAACAAAACTGGCATTTTATTTAGAACATTTTAGACCACCCTCTGCCACGGGGTCATGGATGACAATACTGGAGATGACAAGGTTGGTGACTATTGGACAGAGGAGGATTTCTCAACATTTAGGAATGCAGCAGGTAAAACCTGCTGTCTGCCTGGATGTGCAGAAGAGAGGAAGGTTTGGCTGTGGACTTGGATGACGAACACCAGAGCAGGAGGAGATGGGGTTTGTGAGAAGTTGTCTCAGAGAGATTGAAATTGGGGGCTGTGGGAGAGCCACATGGCACTTTTCTGGAAGGCTGTTGAAAGATCCCTGTTTCTGTACATCTATATGATGTTTACTTTAGTTCCCAGGAGCCTCTTTTATTGTGGAGGAGGGGCAACATAGACAGTGACCGTAAGTGACCCTTCGTTGGCTCTGGAAGCACATCCCTGAGTGACGTTGAAGGGGACCAGCAGCAGGCCTGGGAACGTTGAAGGAGAGCCTCCACATGTGCAGTGGGACTCAGAGCGAAGGGTCAGAAAAACACGCTGGTGTCCAGCAGGGTGTCACAGAACACAAACCCATCTGTTCTGTCAGCACAATCGTGCTTCTGTGCCTCCCTGGAAAGATAACCTCCAACAACGGAATTTTATAAATTTCCTCCAACTTTTCATACCATTTCTGTCTACTGGTCAAAACCTGTGCAGAACTGTTTTATTTTTACACAACTTTTTTAGACAATCTTAGGAATAAAGTAAATATATATATATAAAACACATATATGTCCTCATGGGAATTCTACTGTAGAAGATAATTACACATAAAAAAAATGGTGAACATAAAAATACAAGTTTAAATTCCAACTGGCATTACACAGCAATCAAAATAATTCCTTGAATTTGTTAAGATAAGTGAACAGATATGATGTTGTTGGGGGGAGGTGGGAGAGAGAGGAGAAGAAAAGAGGAATTGGTAAAGGGACATGAAAACCAACTACATTGTATACTGATATATTAAAAATTATAAAAAATTAAAAAAATAAAAATAAAGAATGAAAACTTTCACTCACCAAAAAAAAAAAAAGTATTACACAGACTCTAAATTCTGAAATATTGTGAGTAGCGTGAGGTTGGGGAGAGGATGGTTGAGGTGAACCTTGCCTATGTTTTGAGCAATCAGTAGGGTTTGGGTCAGCAGAGGGGAAAGTTCCACAGCAGGAGAAGGTGTTGGGTGAAGAGAAGGAGTCCAGCTTTAGGGATTTCTATCTCATTTCTTCTGAGTGCTTATCTGCCCTTAGCTGGAAACAACACAGAGTACGCTCTCTGCTCTACTGGTCTTTTAAATATATATTGTTTTCTTTTAACCCATGCTACAGCTTGAATGTGTCCCCCAAAGGTTCATGTGTTGGAATCTGGGTCCCCATGCAGCAGTGTCAAGAGATGGGATCTTTGGGGGGTGATTGAGTCACGAGGCTCTGCCCTCACGTATGGATTCATTTGTTCATGGATTAATACATTATTGAGGGGGTATCGTGAGCGTGGGTCTGTTGTAGCAGCCAGTTTGGTTGTCTCTCATGAAACCCCCCATCACGTGATGCCCTGCACCACTGCAGGACTCTGCAGAGTCCCACCAGCAAGAAGAGGCAGCCCCATGACCTTGGACTTCCCAGACTCCAGAACTGAAAGAAAAAATTCCATTCTTTGTAAATTACCCAGTCTCAGGTATTTAGTTGCAACAACAGGGAACAAACTAAGACACCTGCTGAGAAGAATTACTTGTTGGTCTCTGCTGGCATTCTGACCTCAGCCACATGGAACCCTATGTTGATATCAATTTTCGGTTGAAAGAAGCCAGTGTGTGCTCTAGCATTGGAAAGACCTGGCCATTCTGTAGCTCTGCCCTTCACTAGGCTGCTTAACCTCAGGAAATTAACTTTGGAAACTTGGTGTCTAATGCAATTCTGTGTTCACACTCTCCCCAAGGTAAAATACACAAAACTTCAGATTAGAATTTACCACTTCCAAACCACATCATAGATACCATATCTTGAATTGACTTGACTGATATGCTTAAATAATGAATAGATAAAAGAGTTGACCTTTTCCATTTAAAAGCTCTTAGTTGTGTACTAACATTTCTGAGACATAGTTCCTGATCTATAATTTGTAATTTCAGCTGCAGTTCCAAAGTCCAAATATTTCTAAAAGCCAAACGTTTTTATTTTTTGTGAGTTGGAATCCAAACATTTTACATATAAAACTTAACCTGACTGAAAATGAGGTATTTATATTCTTTAAAAATTTTCTATTTAGAGCTGGCTGGTTGGCTCAGTTAGTTAGAATGCAGTGTTATAACACCAAGGTCAATGGTTCAGATCCCTGTACTGGCCAGCCACTGAAGAAAAAAACAAAACAAAAGTGAATAAATTTTATTAATGTACGTATTCATATATTTCATTACCTATATGGGTTTGATTATGTGATGTTACTCTGTGCTGGGGGTGTTACTTTATATATGGTGTACACATATTACTAACGTTCTAAAATTTTCACAGTTCTAGATGCCAAAACTTACATGAACTGAGGACTTATAGATAATGGATTGTAAAACTTCGAAAATGTCTTGTACTATATGTCTTGAAACAATGTATTTTATCAGAGGTGCATCTGGCAAAGGTTAAAGCACCTGGAAAATTGGGGGGGGGATTGTTGCAATGTTTCCACCTTTGCATTTTAAGATCCCGTCCACTCCCCAAACTCTACAATTTTGTTAAAATAAGCTGTCCCTCACTGTAAGTAAATGCTATATGAACAATAGGTTGAACAATGAAATAATATAATGCTTGGATATGTATTAAATATGGTTATCTCCAAGGGAATTTAAGGAAATTAATCACTCATATACTTTGTCTAAACATGGTGTTCAAACATTTTTTGTAAAGTTGAGAACAGCAGAATGGAAAGTGTCTTGCAGAATTATCAATCAACTGAAGTTTATCCCTTCTTGTCAGAGTTTACCACACTTACCGTTGTGGAAAAAATACCATGACCATGATGGAGGGCTGCTGTCACCTTATTCATCCTTGTCCTAAGCGTGTCTTGCAGAATTATCAATCAACTGAAGTTTATCCCTTCTTGTCAGAGTTTACCACACTTGCCGTTGTGGAAAAAATACCATGACCATGATGGAGGGCTGTTGTCACGTTATTCATCCTTGTCCTAAGGCTGTTGTCACGTTATTCATCCTTGTCCTAAGGATTTATCTAGTTAACTTAAAGCAAGAAATAAACAAAATATCAGGGGATTTCAAAAAGTCCATGGAAAGAGCTGTGTTATCTTTTAATTCTAGTTTTCCATGAACTTGTTGAAATACCCTAATATATGAAGATTGGAAAGGAAGATACAATTTACTGGCAATAGAGTAAACCCCAAAGATTTTACAGATACATTACCAAAATTAATCAGAGATTTTAACGTCAGGCTTTTATAGAAGATCAGTATTCAAAATCATAGCATTTCTATATAACGTCAACAAAAATTAGAAAACGTTATAATTTACCATTTACAGAAGCAACAAAAATATAAGGAAACTTAAAAATACATCCAAGGTATTTATAAATAAATATATATTCACACATCCAAACTGGAATATAAATTGGTACAATGTGGAGTACAGTATGAAGGCTTCCCAGAGACCTGAAATTAGGTCTCCCATATGACCCAGCTATTCCCCTCCTAGATGTATACCCAGAGGAAATGAAATCGATATATCAAAAAGACACCTGAACTCCCATGTTCATTACAACGCTGTTCACGATAGCCAAGAGATGGAATCAACCTAAATGCCCATCAACAGATGAATGGATAAAAAAAACAAAAACAAAACTGCGGTATATGTACACAGTGGAATTCTATTTGGTTATAAAAAAAAAATGAAATCCTATCATTTGCAGCAACATGGATGGAACTGGAAACCATCATGCTAAGTGAAGTAAGTCAGGCACAGAAAGACAAATACTGCATGGTCTCACTCATATGGGGAATCTTAAAAAAAAAAAAAAAAAAAAGTGGTCCTGATGATGATAATTATGGTGAGAATTAAATGACCTTACAAATGCTAGATACTTAATACACATTACCTCCCTAATTCCTCCTTTTATGGACCTAGAAATAACTAATTTGTTTTACATAAAGTAACATGTTAACAGATTGTGTTCCATCATTTTATCTCAAGGATTGGCATCAGAAAAAGATACATTTTGAAGACTAGAAACAATTTTAAGAGAATATTATCTCTATTAAAGTGATAAGTTATTGGGAAATTCCAAAGAAATTCTAATTAAACATTTTGAAAGATGTCTTTATATTAAAAAAGCAAGGAAATGTTATAAATATACTGAAAGTTTGAATATTAAATAATACATTTTGAACCTTGAAAATATAGATCAAAAATGTTAAATACTGATATAAAACATGTGAAATTCAGAAAATTTAAAATCTTTACATATATTCAGCAAGATTTAAAGAGAGTGGTTTATTTATTTATTTTTATTTGAAACATTTTAACATTTACATGTACATATTTGTGGGGTGCAGTGTGTTGTTTCAATACAGGCATGTACACACAATGATTCACTTAGGGTAGATAGCATAGTCTTGTACCCATTAGCCTCCTGCTTCTCCTGCCCTCAACTACCTTCCCCTCCTGGCCTCTGTAACCATTATTTTACTCTCGATTTCTATGAGAGCTACCTTTTTTTTTTTTTTTTAGATTTCACATATGAGTGAGATCATGTGGTATTTCTCTTTCTGTGCCTGACTTACTTCACTTAACATGATGGTTTCCAGTTCCATCCATGTTGCTGAAAATGATAGGATATTATTCCTTTTTTATAGTTGAATAGTATTCCATTGTGTATGTGTACCATAGTTTTTTTTTTTTTTTCCATTCATCCATTGATGGGCATTTAGGTTCATTCCATCTCTTGGCTATTGTGAACAGAGCTGCAATGAACATGGGAGTGCAGGGGTCTTTGATATATTGATTTCATTTCCTTTGGGTATATACCCAGTAGTGGGATAGCTGTGTCATAAGATAGATCTATTTTTAGTTCTCTCCCATTTCGTGTAGCATTTCCCCTGTGTTTTTTTCTGGTAGTTTCATAGTTTCCTGTCTTAAATTTAGGCCTTTAATCCATTTTGAGCATG
>NW_007728461.1:380389-384820 GCF_000696425.1 Galeopterus variegatus | reverse complement strand
TACCATAGTTTTTTTTTTTTTTTTTCCATTCATCCATTGATGGGCATTTAGGTTCATTCCATCTCTTGGCTATTGTGAATAGAGCTGCAATGAACATGGGAGTGCAGGGGTCTTTGATATATTGATTTCATTTCCTTTGGGTATATACCCAATAGTGGGATAGCTGTGTCATAAGATAGATCTATTTTTAGTTCTCTCCCATTTCGTGTAGCATTTCCCCTGTGTTTTCTGGTAGTTTCATAGTTTCCTGTCTTAAATTTAGGCCTTTAATCCATTTTGAGCATGATGAGACATAGGGGTTATTTTTGTGCATGATGAGACATAGGGGTCTAGTTTCAAACTTTTGCATGTGGATACACTGTAGTGGTTTCTATTTACATACCATGTATATTGAATATCCCTTAGTTTCAGATGAACATTAATATAATACTTTTGCCTCAGAGAATGTAAGGATCTAAATTTTAAAACTATGAGCTCTATTAATTGGTCTCAATTTCTTAGCCAAAATAGCTCCCCAGATGCCTAAGAGTATCAGGCTGAGGGCCCATAAATGAAAACCTAAGATAAGCCTCAAAGTATTTGTATATTTTAGTCATCGTCAAAAGGTTATATAATTTTATAAATGCCTTATACAGAACACATAAAAGTAAGTCAATGGAAAAAATGGGTAATACACAGTTCATAAAAAGGATATTAAAATGACCTATAAATATGTGACAAGGTGCTCAATTTCATCAACCAGCAGGAAAATAAAAATTGTTAACATAAGAAACCAGTGCGTAAACACCAGAAAAGCTAAAGTAGAAAAACAGAAAAGACAAAGAATTAGTGAGAGCAAACAGAACTCTCCTACACTGCTGGAGAATTGGATTGAACAGACTCTGGTAGTGTGTAATAGAACTTAACTTATGTATCTACTCACCCAACTAATCAGGTTCTATCTAATTACAAAACAGGATGGTATTCATATGTTTACCAAAGCTGTGTGTAAGTATGCTCATGGCATCTTTATATTGAATAGCTTCAAACTGGAAACTACTTAAATGTCCATTCACAGTAGAACAGATAGATGAGTTGTGGTAAAGTCACTATAAAACACTAGACAGTACCAAGAAAAAATGTGTACAAGTAAACACAAAATCTCATATGAATCTAACACACAATAGTTATCCAGTCATCCTTTGGCATATGGGGGGGATTGGTTCTAGCACGTCCCGCAGATACTAAAATCTACAGATTCTCAAGTCCCTGATATAAAAAGTCGTGTATTTGCATATAACCTAAACAAATCCTACCATACAGTTCAGATCATCTCTAGATTACCTATACTACCAATACAATGTAAATGTTATGTAAACAGTTGTTATTCTGTATTGTTCAAGGAATAATGACAAGAAAAATGTCTGCATGTTAGGTACAGATGCATTTTAAAAAGTATTTTCTGGCCGAGGTTGGTCAAGTGCACAGATGAGAACCCCATAGATATGAAGGGCTCACTGTAATGAAAGAGGCTAAAATTTTTTTTTTAAAAAGTAATATTATATGATTCCATTTATAAAAATTCAAAGTAAGCATGATAATTTCTGATGTTAGAAATTAGGGTATCGATAATTCAGGGGGAGTTGGGAATTTGATGGAAACACAAGAAAACATAAAAATTTCTTCTAAAATACTAGCCTGCTCTTCCCTCTGTCAGGATTCTTGTTATGCTGGACTGTGCTCATTTCATGAATATTTATCAAGTTGTCTACTCAGGATCTATGCATTTTTCTACATGTATTTTATCAATAAATAAAATAAGACTTATTTAGAGATATTGTGTACTGCATGGAATAAAATGCCTTCAAAATAACTGAACAATCTGTCAAATATCGTTTAAAAGTCAAGGAAGTTTTTCAGTTTAATAATAATATAGTCAAATGATTTTTTTCAATCTAGCTTCTGATGGGATAAGAGTGCCTCCTCTTTTTTCAATATTATGACAATAATTGAGGTCTGACCAATTGAGCTTTTATATTTATGAAGAAAGGAGTTAAAAACAATATCATTATTTTTGTTACCACCTTTATCTTCATTTCTAAGATGTCTGTCCTAGAAGTTATTACATGGATTGATGGTGGTATCACAACTCCACTGCAAAATCACAGACTAAGAAAAACCTCATTTTGCAATATAGTGCATGCTTTTCTAAAATAGGTGTTTTTAAAGATGTGCAATCATTTCTCACCTGCACTTTTACAAATTTAATCTTATTTGCTCACCTGCCACATGCATTGACGATAAAGTAGGATGAGCCTTATAGACCATCGTGTTTCACCAGGACAGAGGCCACATCTCTTTCATGCTCCTTATTCTAAATGATTCTGGAAATGGTTCACACATTTAGTTTTCCGGCTTTACCTGAGATCTGTGGTCATAGGTGTTTTCTGGATGTCTGTGGATATCTGTTGATCCTTTGGTTAATTCTGTGTATGAATCATCATCATCACCATCAAAGTCATCATCACTTAAAGACACAGATGTCTCTCCCATTTCCAAATCCTGCAAACACATTAATAATTTGCCCAGCACAGCCATGGGTTCAAAGTCTGCAATATGAGAACAGAACACTGTGGTGACTGGTCACACTTCTCCCACTGCAGTAATGCGATGTGAAGGGCATTTATTTTTCATGCTCCCTCTGAAGCTTCAGAACAGGATTGCAAATGACACCTGTGACGTCCAGCAGTCCCTTTTTTACAAAATGTTCACATATTACACAGGGAAGTGGAAACATGGAGGTAAATGGCAGCTCCCTTTCCTTAATGAGATGTTTATTAAGAAACTAGGACTGATTATAAGCTGCAAATTAGCCGTAATGTAAGTAATCAGCAGAGATGTCACATTGGTAGGGAAAATGATAAGCAGCCAAATGCTCATTCCTGTGCTCGTCAACATCTACCTTCAGCTCATTACAGAGGGTAATTTGCTGGAATCCCAAGCTGTAGGTGGAGGAAGCAAGTTTTTTTGTTTTTTTTCTTTCCAAAGTGCATTCATCAGTGTTATTCTACATTATTTCAGTGCAGATTTCATAGATAACTTAATCACACCTTTGAGGCTTTAAAATTTTATCTCCATATTATAGATATAAGCTACAAAGTATCAGTAGACTCTGAGACTTCAGGATGTATCAATAAAATGAAAACAAATAAATATTCTAGGAAGATAATTCAATAATATAAATATGTTCACGTATACCCAATGGCTACATCAACATACTGGTCAAGAAATTACTAATTGCACTTGTAATGGATCTGGACTTTGTATATGCTCCCACACAAAAAATATAAAAGAGACATATAAAATGAGCAGATAAAATCTTTATTTCAGGATAAAAAGATCTGACTCACATACAGGTGTCCTAGAATGATGGAAATGTCACTGATAAGGTTTCTAATTTCATAAAAATTCAATCGATACCTTCGAAACATAGATATTTTGCTTATTGGGGCTGTGAGAAATTATTAGCTGTGCCCAAAGAGCATCCAGCTGGAAAAATCATATCATATGTACCTGATAAGTTTGCAGGTGGTTTGTATTGTAAGGTTGTCTAAAATAAATATTCTATCCTTTTAATCTCCCAAACTTAAGCACTTGGCATAGATCCCAAAACACATAAATAAATTAATAAATATATTGATAATCACTATTTAGCATGACATTATGAACACATAGAAAAAATGTTACAGTAGTAACTTAATTCAGCATTTTTACCAAATGAAGTTCATATTCCCAGAAAGAGATTTATTCAAGTTGAACACTTCCCAACTTTGATAAGCTAGAGGATATCTAATTAATAAACTAAAAGAAGAAGAAAGGAGAAAATAAATAAACACATAAATTAGCTGGATTGGTAACCACAAAACACTATTTTTCTATTAAGAAACTGTCATAATGCAGGCAATCACAGCATATGAGAGAACTTCAAGAAGTTCATGGAAAACTGCTATTAAAAGATGTAAACTTTATTTCTCTATGTAAGCTGCATTAAGTTCAAGACAGTTTTGTAAATGATGATACCGGGCATTTAGTTCCTCCCTGAAGAACTGAGGGTCCTGGGAATTTAGCCATGTCAATGCAGTTTTTTTTTTTTTTTTTTTTTGTATTATTAACTGAAGAAAAATGGGTGTGCTTCAAAGATTTTTTTTTTTAATATTAGAGAATAAAAAGAAATTAAAAGAAGCAAATCAGGACTGTAAGGTGGATGCCTAATCATTTCTTATTGAAACTCTCACAAAAAATTGTCCTGAGCAGGAGCATTGTCATGGTGGAGAAGGACTCTCTGGGGAAGCTTTCCAGGGTGTTTTTCTGCTAAAGCTTTGGCTAACTTTCCCCAAGCCCTCTCATAATAAGCAGATGTTATCATTCATTGACCATCCCGACAGTCAACGA
>NW_007728461.1:376028-379917 GCF_000696425.1 Galeopterus variegatus | reverse complement strand
TTATTGAAACTCTCACAAAAAATTGTCCTGAGCAGGAGCATTGTCATGGTGGAGAAGGACTCTCTGGGGAAGCTTTCCAGGGTGTTTTTCTGCTAAAGCTTTGGCTAACTTTCCCCAAGCCCTCTCATAATAAGCAGATGTTATCATTCATTGACCATCCCGACAGTCAACGAGCAAAATGCCCTGAGCATCTCAAAATACTATTGCCATGACGTTTGCTCATGACCTCTTTTGCTTCGACTGGACCACTTCCACCCCTTGGTGGCCATGGCTTTGATTGTGCTTTGTCTTCAGGATCATACTGGTAAAGCCATGTTTCATCTCCTCTTACAATTCTTTGAAGTGATGCTTCAGGACCTTTTTCCCATTTGTCAAAAATTTCCACTGAAATCTTTGCTGATGTCTGTACCTCATTTGAACATGTTTATACAAATAATCTCACATAACATCATATATCACATAAATAAGATTTATCTTAGTGTCCATATGAAATCGCACATGAAAGACCTAGTCATCCATATTTATCTGTTCAGGTAGTTCCACATTTCAAATTTCTGTTGTCTAAGAAAAAGTCCACACTACAAAGTAATTTTTAAAGATGTGAATTTTTTTTAATTTTATAAGCAAATGTTATTCTTATAAAAATACCAATTGATACATTGATAATTAATATTTCATTATAGAAAATTGATTTTAATTCCTCGAGATTCAAAATATATGAAAATGCCCTACTATATCCAAAATATTAGAATCTTTATATTTAAATACCTCCAAATCATATTTCTGATTTGTCAGCTTCATTTTGTTAAGCTGGAGATCAGTGAAATCATCAACCACTTAGTCCTGTTTCAGGATGTACTATATGTAGGCAAAAATTTCAGCTTTGCTTTTACAATCACCATACCCACAAACTAAATCTCCTTTTAATTACATGGGGTGAGGGAGTGTTAAAAAAAGTGTGAGAAATTTGAGAAGAAAACAGAAGCAAGTTTTAGGAAGGGGCTAGTTAAAAGGGGTGCCCATCTTTATGTTTTCAACCTAAGAGTAGAAAGGTGTCCCATCTTGTTCTTATTTTGATAAACATGGGAGGAGACACTATTTTTCAAGTCAACGATATACACAGCTTCAACTGGGTGCAGGCTTAACCCCCAAATATTTTCCCTCTTAATTTTAAACTTGAAGGGATGTTTTATTCTTCTTCAGCCTCTGTTATATTTACAGTTAGGATATCTCGGCTCTTTGTACATTTTGGGAGCATCTATGGTTTGACTTACTGATAAACTAGGTTGGCTATTCTCAACATTTTCTTCACATACCAAGGGATGCAGTTAAATGTCCTTTGAGGTTTTAGACAACCTCAGTCCAGAATTTCATCTCTCATTTGTAAGCAGTTTAAGTACCTTCACTTTTATAAGAGCAAGCAATGACCCTAGTATTTTTCAAATGTTTTCTTCAGGACCAAAGTACAGAGTTATACCTTTCTGACAGATCAGAGAATACCAAGTTTCCTCTCATTTCACCAATCTGAAGATAAAAACGTTGGTCTATATGAAAAGAACTTGAACTCAGATTTTTTTATAAAATGTAAAAAATATCTCAAATGATATGTAAGTGTAGTTCAAACAGTTTGTGGAAATGTGAAATTAAAAGATAATATGAATCTTTCCATGAGCTTTTTGAAGACTCCTCACATTTAATGTATTAGCAACTTTGATAAATTTTGCTGTAGAATATTAGAAATACTAAACACTTAAGAACTAAAATTTATTGCTTGATATTATATAAGACTGATTATTCATCCACATATCTATAACCAAGATCAGAGAACTGAGCATTGCCAGTAATGCAGAGACACTGTTTGTCCCTAATCATTACCCTCTCCTCTGCTGCAAAGTAGCCATCATTCTGACTTCCATACTAATTGTTTTCTCTTAGTTTTATTGTATAGACACCTATAAAATTATAAATTATTTTTATGTTTTTAACTTTAAATAATGAAATCAAAGAGTATAACATTTTTTGTATTTGCTTTCTTTTTTGGAACACTGTGTTTGTAAAATTCATTCATGCAGTTGAAAGTAGCTTTAGTGTGCTTATTTTCACTATTGCTTTGTAATCTGCTGTATAAACATATCTAGGTGTTCATTCACACATAGATAGACACTTGCCTGATTTCTAATCCTGCGTTGCTGCTCCTATTATGCCAGGGCTTATATTTGTCATCTGATACTCATAAACACAATTAAAAATGGATATATAGTAGAATTGATGGTTTGTAGGCTACACTTATCTTTTCATTTAGTAGAAAAGATAAACCATTCTTCAAGTACTAATATCAGCTTACTCTCCTGCTAGCACTGGGTGACAGCTTCCACAGCTCCATACCCAGCACATTGTAAGCCATGCAGAGGTTGCTTGTTTCGATAAAGAAAGAGAAAAAGGGGGATGCACAACCTTGCTCCTCTTTCCCTTGTACACTAGTTAGAAACTCACACTAGTTCCATCCATTACCTGAACTTATCTGGAAGCTATTAACAAAGTGACCTGGGAAATGTACATTGCTGGTGTCATCAAGTAAAACAGAAACGGATATAAATGAAAACAGGCAAGTGACCAGCTAGCAACCAGCATTTAGTTGATTGTGCATGCTGCAAATACCTTTTCCCTTTGTTTGATTTGTATTTTACCTAGTTGGGAGTGTTTTTTGGTTGGATGGAAAATTTTAATTATCATATAGCCATATTTGTTTAACATTTTATTTTATGTTTAGGATTTTATTGTGATATCTTTAAAATAACTTTCCTACCCAGAGGTAATGAAGATGTTCTCTTTTATTATCTTTGAAAAGTGTAACAATTTGTCTTTCGTATTTATATTCACATTCTACATAGAATTTTTATTGATGGCATATGGGAAGGTTCAGTTTTGTTTTATCTTTTCTTATGAATATCCAATCATGTCAAATTCTGATACCAAGATTGTTGCCTTTATAAAATGAATTCAGCAAGACAACTAATCAATAGAATTAAAAATGATTATGGTGATTGCCTCTTGTGAGGTCAGAGATAACAGTTACTGGTAAGTAACAGGAAGCTTTCCCACTAAGATTAGGAATAAGCATGGATGTCCCTTCTAACCACTCTTATTCACCATCATACTAGAGTTCCTAGCCAATTCAATAAGACAATAAAATAAAATAAAAGGCTATAGATTGAGAAAAATAAATAAAACGTCTTGTTCTCAAATGATATGACTATCTATATAGAAATACAAAAAGAATCAACAATGAATCTCCTAAATCTAATAAGTAATCACAAATGGGTTGCAAGATACAAGTCAAATACTTTATTATATAGCAGCAAATAACATGGAATTAGAAATTGAAAATAACAATGTTATTTACATGAGCATCAACAAACTAACAGAAAGGGAATGCTGAGGTATAAATGTAGCAAACTATGTATAAGATCTATATTAGGAAAACTATAAAACTCTGATTTTTAAAAAATCAAGAAAAACTAATAAATGAGACATTCTATATCTATGGATAGGAAGACTCAATATTGTCAAGATGTCAGTTCTTTCCAACTTGGTCTATAGATTCAATGCAATCCCAGTCAAAATCCAAGCAGGCTATTGGGTGGATATTGACAAACTGATTCTAAATTTATATGGAAAAAAACAAGAATAGCCAACACAGTGTTGAAGAAAAAGAACAAAGTTAGAGGACTAACACTACCTAACTTCAAGACTCACCATAATCACAACAGTGTGGTACTAGTGGAAAAATAGACTCACAGATCAGTGGAGCAGAACAGAGAGCCCAGAAATAGACCCACACAAACATTATCAACTGTCTTTGACAAAATAGCAAAGGCAATAAAATGGA
>NW_007728461.1:373850-374657 GCF_000696425.1 Galeopterus variegatus | reverse complement strand
GTATGTTCACACAAAAAGCTGTAATGAATGTTTATAGCAACTTTATTTGTAATCACCTAATCAATAGGTGAATGGATAAACAGTTTTTGGTACATTCTGATAGTGAAATATATTTAACAATACAAAAATGAGCCATCAAGCCATGAAAAACACAAAGGACGCTTATGTGTATTTTGCTAATTGAAAGAAGCCAATCTGAAAAGTCTACATACTATATGATTCCAATGAGTTGGTGTTCTGGAAAAGGCAAAACTACACAGACAGTGAAAAGATCAGTGGTTGCCAAAGGACCTGTGGAGGGAGGAATGGACAGGTGGAGCACAGAGCATTTTTAGGGCAGTGAAACTATTCTGTGTGATACTATAATTGTGGATAGATATCATCGTACAATTGTCAAAACACATAAAATGTTCAGCGTGGGGTGAACCCTATGAACTATATATAGACTTTTAATAATAATGTATCACTATTGGTTTGTCAATTGAAACAAATGTACCATACTAATGCAAGATGTCAATAACAGGGGAAACTGGGGGGAAGGAAAATATGGAATTCTCTGCATTTTCAGGTCACTTTTCTATAAAACTAAAACTTGTTTAAAAATATGAGGTCTATTAATTTAGAAAATGCCATGGCAGCATTCATATTTCCATTTTTAATAACATTAGTTAAAATGTTGACAGTAAGAATTGACATAAGTTAAAAGATGGAAATAGCAATAAGAAACTGAGACGAGCTTCAACGGCATGGCCAGGTTTGTATTGCTGTTTAAAGCCTGAACAATACAGGAAAATGTGAAGATTGGGC
>NW_007728461.1:371524-372392 GCF_000696425.1 Galeopterus variegatus | reverse complement strand
TGTTAACTTAAAATGGAAACTGGAGATCCTGGAATTTTGACCAGATTTTACATATTGATCAATGCATGTCAATTTAGCAAGATGGATGCGTTCTATGTGCTGTGCAAGAATCTTGTAGTTCTGAGGAATTGCAATATAAAAGGAATAAATAATTGGAGTAAATTAGAAGGCAAAATTAAATAATGTTCCAAAATGATAAATAGATAATTTATTAGTCACCTGGCCAGGGCACAGATCAGTCAATGAAGCCCATTTGGATAAGCTTCCTGAACAAGTTCCAATACGTGAAGTTTATGGTAATAGGAGCAGGTGTGCAGAAATGGGAGAAAAGTCTGGTAACAGGTGTAAGTTTACAAGTGGAAGTAACACTGCCTGGGGAAAGGAGACGTGGAGATGCCAGTGGGATCCTGCCTTACACTGACAGAAAAGGTGATTCCACTTTAAATCTATTGTTACTTTGTAACACGTCTTTTCCTAACCCCAGCAAGGATATAACTTGTCGGCCTTAATTAATTGATTTCTGATTGTATTATGATCTGTCACAAAATTAGTTGGATGAATTAATGCCTGATAAATTATCCCATTTACCCAGTTGATCAGAAATATGCAACTTTTTCATCCCAGAGTTTCTGCTCATCTGGAACAAACTGTTGGCATCAGGGAGCCAAATGCATGATTTTCTTCCTGCAATTATGCCTTTGGGACTCAGCAAAGGGACTAACACTCTGTTGCAGAATAACTTTGACCTCCTACTTACACAAGCTCTCCTTTATGAGTCTTTTGCGTGGAACTTGGCAACATTTAGAGAATTCATTAAATTATTCATTTAACTTTTTGCTCCCCATCTATTGCCCTGTTTTTTTTTTTT
>NW_007728461.1:368276-369618 GCF_000696425.1 Galeopterus variegatus | reverse complement strand
AACTGCAGCTCCTGGGATGCCTCATTCTTATGCTGGTTCATATTCCACCTCAAGGAATTGATCAAAGTCACCATTTAGGTTTTTTTCTGTTTACAGCTCCGGTGACTTATGGAGCAGGTAAGCTGATTTGTCTGTGATTCTCTGTATTCACCTGTCTTCAGATTTCTGTCTGCTGGGCCAATGCCTTCCTTTAATTGGTATATATGTAGATCGTGTGCATTTAAAGTTATTACTGACATAGTTTAATATTGTTCACATTTGTGAGTTTTCCTTATTAGTTGCATTTGTTCTGTTTCTTTTTATCCATTTTCTTTTTGCTTTCTTTGGTTTTAATTGATCATTTTATGTTATTCTATTTTATTTGCACCTTATGTCATGAGCAAATTACAGCAAGCGTCTCTATGTTGTCTGATCATCTAAAATTTAGAGTAGCTTTTCTCACAAATTATCCCTAATACAAGTGACAGTTTTGCTATTATATTGCCTCCAAAGGTGTTTTTTTTTTTTTAATATTTAGAAAAAATCTTTGGAACATTGGTTTTTAAGATGTCTTTTGATATTTNATGGCCAGGTTTGTATTGCTGTTTAAAGCCTGAACAATACAGGAAAATGTGAAGATTGGGCTTTACCTATAAATGTTTTACACACAAAATTCATCTCTTTTCTCACTGAAATAAATAATAATAATGATCTGGAAGATAATAAAATGATATCACATTTCAATAGTTCTGTGGCTTGGGACAAGGTACATTTGATATGTCATACTATAATAGCTGTGTAGGGAGTGAGGCACATTCATCTGACTTTTCTGCACATTTCGTCTACAGCATTCCATTTACTAACCCATTGCTATAATCCATGTAAAACACCAGCCCTCCACCACAAAATATGAAATAGTTATGGCACCTTATTCATTGAACTTAGAAGGTGTTAAGGAGCTAAGAAGCAAATTCATTTATCATTTTTAACCAGAGAAGTAATTAAACTCCAGAAGAAATCTGACTCATAATTGGAAATGAGTAATGAGCATGCAGGATGTGAAGAAAAAACAAATTTAGTCATTAAGAGAGGAAGTTCAAGCTAACAAGGAGGCATAGTGTCAAGTATGTGCTGCCTACCTCACGGTGACATCCCGCAGCTGTGGAGTGGAGAAGTTTAGATGAAGCCTCGCAACACGGGATACAGCTAAGTGTGTGTTGGGTATCAGCAATGCCACGTCCATGGGTGGGAGCAATACTGGGCACCAGTAACATGTAGGCATTGATAACAGCAAATGTCAGTGAGATTACTGTTGTAATTAACATTGATGTGCATTGTTACATAAGTGTGTAGTTACTGTGCC
>NW_007728461.1:365029-366538 GCF_000696425.1 Galeopterus variegatus | reverse complement strand
TTCCACCACATCAAGGGGACATGCTATCCACCTGGGCTATCACTGGGGATGTTGACCTTGACCATTGCCGAGGTGATGTTTTTCAGGCTTATCCACTGTCAGTTTACTCCTCTCCCCCTTTCATACTGGAAATTTGGGCAGGACGGCTGCATGCTGAGCCCACACTTAATGAGTGGAGCGGTATACTCACTTCTTGAGAGTGGAGTATGTGCAATGGTTATTTAGTGCTCATCTACATGGGAGATGAGTTCAATCTCTCCCATCTATTTATTCAATTATTCATTTATACCAGGATGGACATGTGGGCATTTATTTCATATTTTTTGGATATGATCCAATACTGTATTATTCTAAATTTCCTGTCTGTGTGGAGGGGAAGCTTTTCATAATCCTATAACTGAATTTTAGTCTACCTGTGGTTCCTGTGTCTCTGGGCTGTGACCATCTCATGTGTTTATTAGCTTTTTATTTTTCCCTTAGTTAAAAATAGTCCTAGAGAGAACTGGAGTTGGGTAATTTCCCTTTCTCTGGGTTAGATAAGGCTTTGATAGTCTTTCTCTCTGCTGAGTAGAACACTGTTGTTGAGAACACTGTGGATGTATTTCAGAGTGGCTGGTTTCCCACACCCCCTGCCAGAGCCAGGAGGGCTCTGAGAGTGAATGTATACACTACAAGATTCCTAGAGGTAAAGTCCCTGAGTGTCTGGGGGCCTCTGAAACTGCAGCTCCTGGGATGCCTCATTCTTATGCTGGTTCATATTCCACCTCAAGGAATTGACCAAAGTCACCATTTAGGTTTTTTCTGTTTACAGCTCCGGTGACTTATGGAGCAGGTAAGCTGATTTGTCTATGATTCTCAGTATTCACCTGTCTTCAGATTTCAGAGTGGCAGTTAGCCCCACAACTTCAACTTTCTGAAAGGCTCAAAATTTTTTTCTGTCTGCTGGGCCAATGCCTTCCTTTAATTGGTATATATGTAGATCGTGTGCATTTANTTTTTTTTTTTTCTTTTTTAACGGACATTTTAAATAAACTTCTCCTTTTAGAATCGCTTTAGATTTGCAGAAAAAATGTAACGATAGTATACCGTGTAACCCAGACCCATTTCCCCCTGTCATTAGCATCTTGCACTGGTACAGCACATTTGTCATGATTAATGAGATGGTATTGAGCAGTATTATTAACTGAAGTCCATATTTATTTGGTTTCCCTTGGTGTGTACCTTGTGTCCTGTTTCTGCTCCAGGATCTCATCCATGGGGCTGCATGACATTTACGTTTCATTACTGTGATTACTTAGGCTCCTCTTGTCTGTGACCTTGAACATTTTACAAAGTGCTAATAAGGTGTTTTGTAGAACGCACCTCCAATGGGATTTGTCTCACATTTTCTCATGATTAGACTGAGGCTATGGGCTTAGGGGAGGAAGACAACAGAGGTGAGCTGTCACTTCCACCACATCAAGGGGACATGCTATCCACCTGGGCTATCACTGGGGATGTTGACCTTGA
>NW_007728461.1:359716-364347 GCF_000696425.1 Galeopterus variegatus | reverse complement strand
TAGCTTTTCTCACAAATTATCCCTAATACAAGTGACAGTTTTGCTATTATATTGCCTCCAAAAGGTGTTTTTTTAATATTTAGAAAAAATCTTTGGAACATTGGTTTTTAAGATGTCTTTTGATATTTTCATCTTTTGTCATGAAATAGAAATCATTGGATGAAAGAAAAAGAGAAGGAAAGAAGCAAAGAAGGAAGGATGGAAGAAAGAAAAGAAAGAAAGAAAAAAGGAAAGATAGAAAGAAAGCCAACTTACATAGAAATGTCCTAACTTTAACATAAATGGTAGTCCTATGCTCCTTTGTCTTTAACAAATTTTTACGAAGATAAAATAACAAAAACATGATTAAAAAATTAGATGAGTCACAAAACAATAGTTTCCAAAGTCTCTAGCACTAACTTTGTGACATCTGGCTACCAACTGATGAAAATGGACCACAGTAAAGAATCCGGGCAAATTAAAAACATATATTTAGTAGTGCCTGCTCTAGGTGATTCCTCAATTTGTGGCCATGATAACTCTGATTCCATTATTACTATTAATGAATAAATAAATGAAGGATTTGTAGTTATCTATTGATTTATTTCAGGCACCACATTTAAAAGTTTATTTTGCTTTCAAGATGTATGTTTCTACTGTTTTGATGCACTGAGAAAAACACAGTATCACTTTTGTAAAAAATACATCACTTCAAATCTTATCATGAGAATGCATCAAACTAACACAAAGTGAAGGATACTCTACAAAATAACTAGCCTGCACTCTTGCAAAATGCCAGTTGTGACAGAGAAAGAGAGATTGTGTAGCTAAGTGTCATGGAAACTGAACACACTGTATGGTATTGGACTGAATATTGACTTGCTTTATTTTACTTTTTCTATAATGTTTTTATAAGGAACATTATCAGGCCTATTGAAAACATACAATTAAGGTCTGTAGATTAGACACAACATTATATTAGTGTTAGTTTCCTGATTTAGTTCACTGTACTGTGTTAATATCCTTGTTCTCAGAAAAGAGTATTTAGTGATTTAAAATATTAATATTTAGGGGTGAAGGGGCATGAGTCTGTGACTCACATTTAAATGGTTCACAAAAGTAATAACATGAATCTGTAGGGAGACAGTGATGCAGATGTAGTAAGTAGAAATATCAGTAATTGAGAGGTACGAGTGAAGGTATGTGGGGCTCTTTGTACACTTCTTGCTACTTTTGGTATATCTGAAATGATTTGAAAATAAATAACTCTGCAAAAAAATTGCCAAAGCACTAATGGTGTTTTTTTTTTCCTTAAATTCAGAGACAAGTGAACATGGAATTAATGACAGGTAATATGAAGGTACCAGGACATATAATTCTTCATGTTCTGTATCAATGTTTTCCCTTTCACAAGAATACTGCTCAAACATTTTTGAACATTTAATCTGCAAAAAGAAGAGCACTTTATACAGCTCATTTTTGTTATGAAAAAATAAATCCTTTGAATTTCTCTACTGAAATTGTTGACCATGAGTTCATAGTTCTTTATTTGCAGAAAATCTCTAATTTCACTCTGGTCAGTAAACGACATAAAAACAAGTTGGCTTTGGTGAGAATGTAATTTATTTTTTGTAATATTCGGTGGCACCCTTCAGTTTTTCATTTGGATCACTTTTTTGGTTGGCAAAGTCCTAGACACGGATGCTCAGACCCCCAATTCCTTCTTTGGCTTCTGATAATGTCTTTCTTTCTTTGAACAGGACCCTTCCTTATCCCTGTTGTGTTGATTGTACCATTTTTTTTCCCTTGAGTGACTTTGGCTGGGAAAGAAAGAACACATAATTAAGAGAGTATATTCTAAATTATTGCATGAATACAAAAAGGGAGACTTACTAGTTTTGGGGGCCAGTTGGAAACGTTAAAAATAATTTTTTCACTTGGACTTGATGACCTAAAATGCTTGTTTTAGTAAGATGGGTTAGAGCTTTATGGGATAGTGCCAACTGCCAAGAGCAGTTCAGGCCAAAAATTCATGGTTTGTTGATATTCTAAATTACCTGGCACCTGTTCTCTGGTCTCAGTTACTGTACACATTGGAAAGAAACAGGATTTAGAAAGGCAATATGGTATTATGTTAATTTCGAACAATCTGAAAATAACAATAGAAACTGCTCTGAAAACCAGATGAATCTTCCAGATAATATTAATACATTGGCAAACCACAGGCTTTTCTGCACTACAATGAAATTTTAAGTGCATAAGTAACAGCATGCTGGAAATGCCCTTTATTTAAAAGCTTTGCTTTATACCATGAATAAGTAAGACCGATGCCCACCAGCAACTCTGAACCTCAGAAGATTTGGTTTTATCTATTATTTGGGAGGCTTCCACTAACTTTTCAAAGTGGCAAATATGTACTTTCCTTGACAAATATGAGTTTTGTTTTTGATGTCAATTATTAAAAGGATCACAGTCAAAATCTAGCTTGCAAGGAAATTTAGGAAATAAATTTAGTATAAAAATTAAGGAATTTGGAAGATGATTATTTGAATCCTAACTTTGCCGTTTACCAGTTAGGTTTATCCAAGCCTTGAATAAATTACTTTACCTCTCTGACCTCCACTTTTCATATATATATATAAAGTGAAAATTTTATAAACAGACACACAAATACACATATGTAAAAAATTTATAGATAAAGTACTTTCTAAATTGAGAATAGTAACCAAATGTCAATCAATATTACCCAAACAAGGAAAGTATAGATTGGGCCCTGAGGTTCCTGCTGTTTTATGACTTTCCAAAAAATATGAGTAATAAAAAAAAAAAGAAAGAAAGAAATCAGGTTTTACAGTGTAGCAGAATCAAAAACAAAACGGTAGTTTAGATTTTTATTTTACCACTGGGTCGTGAAGATTCCTGCTTGGGTCCTACAACACTGCACAGATTTGTTTTCCCATTTCAGGCTCCCAATCGGTGGTAATAACAGCAGTGCTGGCTAAGCTGGTGGTACCCTTGGCATCCAGCCAGAAATTCTCTCCCCAAACTTGGAGTTTTGAAATGCACTGCCTTGCCTTGGAAATACTTCTTCTGCGTAGGCTGACAGAAGTTTGGGAGGTGATTCCGACAGATTAATATAACAAGGCCATTAAAAGAAAAACAAAATTCATGGCTGCAGAGAATATTGGAAACCAAAGCAAAAACAAAACACTTTTTTTTTTTTTTGGCTGTAGAAGAAAAGATATTCGTAGGTAATCATCTCAACTTTAAATGGATTTTATAAAAATGCTTTATATAAATAATTCTTTTAAAAAACTCAGTCTCTACAAAGTCACTCCTATTTTTAGAAGCTTGTTTTCCCTCTATCTGTATTTTAAATATACTTCAGGACAGCCAAGTTAAAGGTTATTGGAACAGATGAACGTAAAATAAGTGAAAAGGACGAGCCTCATTCTGCAAAGTGAAGAGACATCTCTTACCTAACGGTGACAACCACCACTATGTAGACGATGGTTGTTTTAATGTGGAAACGATGGCCAGTGCAGAAAGATTTTCCAAATTGTGAAACACAGTAAAAACATTAATTTTTAATTGAACTCCTAATACTTAAGTGTTAGAAATTATTTTTTAAAGCCTGTTTGCAGTAGTGGCAGCATTTAAAAACAAAAATTTGGAAAAAATTACTATTGGCATTCGTTTTCTAAAAACTATAAAATTTCTGGGAAATTTTTTTGAAATTTTTGAAAAATATGCTAAAGACTACATTGAAAATTATAAAACTTTTATAAACAATACTCATACCTAAATATGTGGAGCTGTATACCATATGCATGAATACAAAATCTTAATTTCTTAAAGTTGTCATTCTCACAAATCAACATGTAGGTTTAACAATTCTGATTCTAACCCAGCTACATCCAGTTTGTGTATATATCTGTCCTAACATGTTTGTGTGAAATTTAACAAGTTTTTTTTTAATTTTTAAATTTATATGGAAAGTTAAAATTCAAGACTAGCAGGATTCCTCCAAAGAAGTTGAATTTTAAAAAGTTATTTTGAAACTATTAATCATTAAGACAGTATGGAATAGGTGTCAAAGGGATACACAAAAATTATAGAACATAGAAACTGGAAATATGTCAGAAACTTTCATATGTGACAGCTATGATATGATAGGATGCTGAGGAACAGAAGCTGTTGAAACATGGAGTGGAAAAAATAATTTTCCATGTTGAAAAAGTGAAAAATAGATTCCTACCCTACATCATATATATGTGTTCCAAACAAAAAATAACTTAAATATGAAAAACAAAACTCCATATCTTATAGACAAAGTCATATATATACATATATATATTTTTACCAATTTTACTAATTTTTCACTAATTATATATGTAATTTTACTAATTTTTATCACTTCGGACAAAAATATTTCTTCAAGCACAAATGTATAATCATTAAAGAAAAGACTAACCAATAGAAAGCAATTATAGTTAAGATTTTTTATGCATAAAAGCACACATTAAGAAAATAAAAACAAACAAAAAAAGGAGACAATAAGGTATTTGCCAAACATATTACTCACAAAGGATTGGCATAAAATATAGAGAAAAAACTCCTAGAATAAATTAACAACAACAACAAAAAACTCC
>NW_007728461.1:357835-359567 GCF_000696425.1 Galeopterus variegatus | reverse complement strand
TTTTATCACTTCGGACAAAAATATTTCTTCAAGCACAAATGTATAATCATTAAAGAAAAGACTAACCAATAGAAAGCAATTATAGTTAAGATTTTTTATGCATAAAAGCACACATTAAGAAAATAAAAACAAACAAAAAAAGGAGACAATAAGGTATTTGCCAAACATATTACTCACAAAGGATTGGCATAAAATATAGAGAAAAAACTCCTAGAATAAATTAACAACAACAACAAAAAACTCCTAGAATAAATTAACGAAGTGTTTAAACTGGCTTATTCAGATAAATAGAAACAGAGAATACACTGAGGTATTATTTACACATTATATGTTGGCAGAAGTAAAAAGTACTATAATGTTAAGTCATAAAGAACATGTAAATCAATAGGTCTCATGCACTAGTGATAGTAAAATACTGTGCAAGCATTTTGCAGTAAAAGATAATATTATCTTGTAGTTAAACATATGAAAATTGTTTAGCCAGGTAATTCTGTTCCTTGATTTATATATAAGACAAACATATAGAAGAACATTCATAGTAGAACTGTTTTTAATTCAAAAAGCCAAAAAACTTTCACTGATGGAAGAATGAATAAATAAATTATAATCACATTATGGGATATTTAAAGCAGTTAAAATGAATAACACAGTTCTGTATAAAAACTTGTATAAACTTTAGTAGCACAATACTGAATAAAAAAGCAAATCCTACTAGATAATATATATTTTGTTATCTTCTTTCAACAGTTCAAAAACTTATATAATTTAACAATATATTTTAAGGGGTTGATATCTAAAAATATGTAAGGAACTCTAAGAACTCAACACCAAAACAATAGATAAGCTGATTAGAGGTGGGCAAAGGACCTTAACAGACATTTCTCAGAAGACTGCTGTGGTTTGAATGTGTGCTGCCTTTGAAGTTCATGTGGAAACATGATCCCCATTATGGTGGTAGAAAGCGTTGGAGCCTCTGGGGGAAGCAATTAAGTCATGAGAACAGAGGCCCAATGAATGAATCGGTTCTTATAAAAGCCTGGAGGGAATCAGCTTGGTCCTTCTCAGCTGTCTGCCTCTGCTATGTGAGACACAATGTCCATCACCTCTGAAGAACTTAGCAAAAGAGAGCAGAGAGCAGCCCTCACCAGACACCTGCACCTGCAGGTGCCTTGATCTTAGACTTCCCAGCCTTCAAAACTGTGAGCAATAAATTGCTGCTATTTGTAAATTACCCAGTCTGAAGTATTTTGCTATAGCAGCACGAAGAGACTAACAGAAAGACATACAAATGGAAAACAGGTATATGAAAATATCCTCAAGATCACTAATCATCAGGGAAATGCAAATTAAAACCACAATGAGATATCGCCTCACACCTGTCAGAATGATTGTTATCAAAAGCAGACAACACATGACACATGTTAGCAAGGATGTGGAGAAATGGGAACCCCTGTACACTGTTAGTGAGAATGTAAGTTAGTGTGGCCATTGTGGAAAAGAATATGGAGGTTCCCTGAAAAGTTAAAAATAGAACTGCCATACAATGCAGCAATCTCACTACTGGGTATATATCCAAAGGAAATAAACTCAGTATGTTGAAGAGATATCTGCACTCTATTCCCACATTTATTGCAGCACCATTCACAGTATCCAAGATATGGAATCAACTAAGTGTCCACCAGTAGATGAATGGATACAGAAAATGTATATATACACAATAGAACACTATTCA
>NW_007728461.1:356128-357372 GCF_000696425.1 Galeopterus variegatus | reverse complement strand
TCCAAAGGAAATAAACTCAGTATGTTGAAGAGATATCTGCACTCTATTCCCACATTTATTGCAGCACCATTCACAGTATCCAAGATATGGAATCAACTAAGTGTCCACCAGTAGATGAATGGATACAGAAAATGTATATATACACAATAGAACACTATTCAGCCTTAAAAAAGGAAATCCTGTCATTTATGACAACATGGATAGACCAAGAGGACATTACGTTAAATGAAATAAGCCAGGCAAATATTGAAATAAAGAAAGACAAATATTGCATGATATCACTTATATGTAGAAAAGAGATCTAAAAAAGTTGATTTCACAGACATAGAGAGTGGAATCGTGGTTACAGAGCCTGGGGGAGATGGTGTCAGGGTGGGGAGATGTTAGTCAAAGGATACAAAAATTCAGTTAGACAGGAGGAATAAATTCAAAAGATCTATTGTACAGCATGGAGACTATAGTTAATAATAGCATAGTATATACTTGAAAATTGTTAAGAGAGTAGATTTTAAATATTATAACCACAAAAAAGTGATAAGTACATGAAGTTATGAATATATTATCTAGCTTGACTTAACCATTCTACAATGTATTCATACTTCAAAACATCATGTTGGACACCATACATATGTATAATTTTTCTCAATTAAAAATGAATAAATAACAAATAAGTACATATTTAAAATTAAAATATTTTTTAAAATGCAGAAATATGACTAGAAAACCTCTGGTAATGCTACACTCAGCAATAAAAAGCAGCAAACAATTTAATAAAAATAATTCTTTCATTCTCCATACCACTTTGCAAATATAGGCACAATAACTTTTTCAAAGTAGTCAATTTAAAATAAATTATTAAGAGAACCAATTAAATGTCCATTTATTATTTACTATTATTTGACTCCCAACATTTTGAGGAATATGATTTGTAATTAATGAAGATTGGATTACTAGAAAGTGATGACTCAGAGGGATATTTTAGTGCATGTAAGATACCTAGAGAATGCAGGTGTGTATAACACTGCCTCATATTATCAATTTTCATTTTTGCAGTGCATAATTTCTTTTCTTCAATAGGTAGACTAATAAATAGCCTCAGATATAGAGTATTAAATATCAATTTATTCTAATTTTACTGTACTTAATAAAAATATTTCTAACTGATGATAGTTCATTCCTCCTGATTATATTGTCAGCATAGGGTACAGAGCAGGGAGACGCAGGCATAGATGCCTAGATACTAG
>NW_007728461.1:341167-355593 GCF_000696425.1 Galeopterus variegatus | reverse complement strand
ATTATATTGTCAGCATAGGGTACAGAGCAGGGAGACGCAGGCATAGATGCCTAGATACTAGAAGGAGAATTCAAGAACCCTGAAGAGTTGTGCCCACATCTTGAACCTCATCAAGGTACTTCCAACATAGCCCAGCTGGATTTCAAAAATGCTATGGAACAGTAACGATTATATTGTCAGCATAGGGTACAGAGCAGGGAGACGCAGGCATAGATGCCTAGATACTAGCAGGAGAATTCAAGAACCCTGAAGAGTTGTGCCCACATCTTGAACCTCATCAAGGTACTTCCAACATAGCCCAGCTGGATTTCAAAAGTGCTATGGAACAGTAAATCCTCTTTACTTTCTATCCTCTCCTTTATTACCTGGAATGTCTACTTCTGATGGTCTATGCCTGTCCCTCCATTGTGTGGAGGGTAGGATGGAGAAGATCACTTGACTCTGTAATTTCCACATTCACTCATGGGGAGAGGCTGCTCCCAGGAGCTGTATTTCCAACCAGAAGCCTCATCCTGTACCAGCTCTTGACTTAGACTGAGTTGACTCTACGAGGCACTGGAGTTCCTGAAAAGCTCCAGGGGAGGACTTTGCATGTGGCAAGGGTACAATTCACTGGAGGCAGAAGCTGGACTGTGGAAGACAGACTTTGAGGTGGTGCCCACAATCCCCACCTCCTGGTGTTCACATCCTCATGCAATCTTCTCCTCCTGAGTCTGGGTGCAACCTGTTCCTTGTTTTTAACCAACAGAATATGGCAAAGGTGAAGGAGTGTCTCTTCCATGGTGACATTATGTTGTACAAGTCTCCATCTTGCTAATTGACTCACTCTAGAGTCTTGTGGTCCTTTCTGGCTTTGAAGATGCAATTAGCCATGAGTCCTATAGTCCTAAGCAAATAAATTCTGCCACAAAACTGAGTGAACTTGGAAGGGGACCCTCCCCTGGCTAGCCTTCAGATGAGAACCAGTCTTCTAACACCAAAGTTACAGCCTTGCAGAAACCCAGCTCAGTCATGTCCAGACTTTGGACCAGAGAAACCATGGAATAGCAAATGTGTGTTGTTCTAAGCAACTCCATTTGTGGTCACCTGTTACACAGTGCAGAACCCTAACACAACATCTGTGGTGTGGCCAGAGTGAATAGCACTGTCCACCATTCATTGATTGCCCCTGGTGGAAGTATCCAAGGCTAAGCACAGTTAAGGCCACTATTTTGCTTCTGATGAGTTTTCTGTATTCCTTAGAGAGAAGCAATGTACCATTTTGATTAATTTCTGGCTATGAGTTTGGGCTTTATATAAAGTATCTCTAGAAAATCATTGAACAATGGGCACATGCAAAATTGTGGCAAAAATACATCAGATTAACAGCTCGTTTTCTCCGAGGATGCTATCAGAGAAAACAGCTGTAAACATGGCATAAATTCGATTCAAGTTAAGCACAGTAATCTCGTTCAGGCTATCGATCTTGTCCCTAATAAATTAGTGGGTGAACGCCTGGCTGGGCAGAACAAAGGATGTTGAAAATTCCTTACCTGTGAACACTTTTCTGTGATTCCCAGCCCTGCTTCTTCCTTCTGATTTTATAAAACAGAGCTTAGAAAATAATTCCCAGTTATCCAGGCTTTATTGTTAAAATAAAGCAGTGCTGTTACACCAATTAATGCATAGTTGATAGGGTCCCATACGGTGTGCACACTGATTGAAGAATGCACAGATTAAAACAGAGTTGAGATTAAATGAAAGAAAAAAGCAAGCAACACTTTGGAGAAATGAAAGCATGTGTGTATTTGTTTAAGCACTTTGAGGCAGGGACAAGATTTTTTAAAAAAATATGTTTTGCTTGTCTATTTATTATTAATATAAATTTGGTGAACTATCATCAATGGAATGATCTAGTGAGTAAAAAAAAATACATTCATGTGTACAGTAGATGGTTCCAGAAAATGGGCAAGTGCTGCAGTAAATAAAAGAACAATATATAAAGTTAGATGTACAACAGTACTTACTCTCTAAATGTGGCCTTCAGCAATTTATTGACTACCGAGAAAAACCTACAACAGCATGAAGCCAGCGAGTAGCAGATAATAGACTGTCTTGAAAGAGGATCCTTTTATTCTAGGCACAGCAGTAGGTGATAAATAGCTCTAACGCTGGTGCTTACTATTTTCTTCTCTTTTTCCCCCATAGCATATCGCAGATCAGAGACTAATAGCCCCCCAGGAGAAGGTGTCTTGATACAACCCCTTCCACTGGTGATAGCTGCGGTTATCAAACATCTGTCTGAAACTTGCAATAGGAGCAGGCTTATAGCTTGTCATTTGTGTACCCAAACACTTGGTATTTTCAGCTATAAAACAGGAGAAAGTAACATAATGTAATTTATTTGTGTAAATAAAAGAGGCTTTATGATCTAAGAGCCAGAGGTTAGCTAGAGGCCTTCACAGTATTAACTGTTTCTCTTAACACATCCCCCAAACAATAATGTTTGTCATAAAAGTTTCCTACAGTGATGGCAAACCTATTTCTAAACTACCTAAGAGCAAGGCTTAGTTTAATCTTGTGCTTCAGGAAAAAAAGAACAAAGAAACAAATGGAAAAACTTCACCAATTCCACAGTGACATTGCATCCTATGAAATTTCTATTGTGTAACAACACTCAGTCTATATGTAAGCATTTAGTTCAAGCAGGGTTGACTCTCACTGAGACAGTTGCCTAAAAGTTTTGATCAGTCTGCACAAAGCTGTCTGATTGCAAATGGGTGCACCTTTTCATCAGTTCAAAGCTATCACCTTGGAAATGCAAGTACAAGATTGCCCCTTGTTAAGAAAATATATGACCATAATTATAACATGCTTGTATCTGTTTAGTTATCTTTAAGAGGAGATCTTCTGGCCTCTTTAAAAATTTAATGGTTAAATGAGGGAATGAGTTTTGAGAAGAGCTGCAGAACCATTTCAAGGAAGGGATTTAAGAGCCATAATGAGGACAGAGTGCAATTAAAGGCTCCTGAACTGTTTAATAAAAGAAAGAGATTAAGCAAAGCTGGGGCTCCTGGGAAATCAGGAGGAGCAGTGAGGTGTCTCATTGGTGGTCGCTATCTTGCACTGTGCTCGATACGGGAAGCACGACTCAGATTCCTTTCAGGGAAAGGTGGACTTTTCAGTAGCCTAGCAGCTGGGAGGGATGCTAGCAGACAGCTACCAGCTGTTAGGCCCCTGGAAGATTCTTGTAGGTGGAAGGAGTTAGTAACCCCAGGATCATGCCCTCTTCTGAGCCGTGTGCATTTATGGACTGGTCAACAGGGAGTGTAAAGACCTGCCTGGCCTCTTCCTCCTACTAAGGGTGGTTTGGAAGGGTCATGTCATTTCTGCCTTTGGTTTGCCTGAGGGTCCCATTGACCCCTCATTTCAAAGACTGTCCACAGAATGAGCAGCAAGACTTAATTAACATTTATGAGTAGCAGCCAGAAAAGTGCACATGGAACTTGGTTCTGAAGGTAGTTGATACGGGGAAGCAAGTCATAAGGCTGGATGGATATGAAAGTGCTCGTATACTGGGAGAACTCTTCTGAGCCAGAGGATCTAACACTCCATCAGGGCCCTGAAACGTGGTGCTGGCATCTCCCAGTGGCATGGAAAAAAGTGATGGGACACACTCAGTAAGGGGGAGATGCCTGAGTAGTCATGGCATGTGATGGAGGAAGGGAGTACAGGGTTCCCAGAAGGAAGATTGCTTGAGGGAAGAGATCAAGGACAGAAAACACTCTGTGGGCCTTGAGAAGGCACCATGTACCAAAACAATGAAGAACACGCCAGTGAACGTCCTTGGCATCACTAGGGGGTTCCGGGCTGGCTGTACACTGCAGAGCAGGGCTAATCGCAGGAGAGACAGCATAAAATCTGGCTTACATGTAGCAACGGGAATAATAGAACCCCAAAACAATAGGGGCTCAGTGGTGATTCTTGATTGCCACAAGCCAGATGAATTAAGTTACAATAATCACTAGAAAGTTTGGAGTGGCAGCCAGGGAGCTTTGACTCACAGAAGGTTATGAAGATTGTTAATGAAATACAGTGTCCCTAGAAGCATGGACCAAGGGCTACTACTCAATCTGTTCAATAAAAATAAATAAAAGAGGGATAATCAGGAAGCAGAGAACAGTCACCCCAATGAAGAGACATAAGTCTTTGCTGATTCACAAGTGGATCCAGCTTTCAGATGGAGAACCTGTTGCCTGAAGGAGGACAAGTTCTTCCAGCTTCAAAAAAAAAAAAAAAAGCATCCATGGCAGTGAGTCTACAAATCCTTGAAATCCTTATATAGGAGTTGGCACACTGGGAAAAAGGAGGTAGCCTTACATTTAGAGCCCTGTCTTATACAAAGTCCTTGCTGTCATTGAAACCTTAAGAACTAAGGTGACATTAAAGCCCCCTCATAGAGTGGCACATTGTGAGGTCAGGCGATAAATGAAGTTCTGACTCATGTCCAGCTCACTGTGATTCCCACCAGTCGTATCCACCTGATGGCCATTTCCCTGGTCCCCAAATGTCATTGGTTATTGAAACAATCAGCACATTTGTTCCTTGAGTTATGGATTGACGGTTATTGCACTCAGGAAGGGCAACTGGAAGCCTCTAGAAGTTTCTTCTCACAAGTCAGAATAATGCATCAAAAACAGTATTACATTCTGGAGGGGGAGACAAAATTACTGCCAGCATGAAGGACCTAGAAGCTGCGGAAGGGTGAGCACAAACACAGTTTCACTCTCTTCTGCAGAATGGCCCCTTCAAAGAGGAGCCAGACCCCAGAACACATCAGCAACTCTGAGGAATGCATACAATCAGTACCCGAAAGGCTGCCTACCCTCTGTCATAACATAGTCTATAGGGAACTGGATCAGTGTGACCCCATGAAATACCACACTGTCACATTTCCTCAGTGACACCTTCCTGGTTGAGGAGATATGCAGGAGAAGTATCTGGTGCCTTGGAGGCTCTGGTAAGATACACGAGCTCTGAAAGGGACTCATGGCATTATAAACGTGTTACCTGTGTGGGCATGCCAGTATGCACATGTACCATAAAGATACATTGTTGCACAGTGTATCTCCCACCACAAAGAAACACTGCACCACTTCGTAGGTGCTGTTGTCCTTCAGAAGCAGCAGGTACCATGACAGGTAAACCAACAAGACCAGTGGAAGAGGTAACTGAGGCTGAGCGGAACCCAGAATGCAGCCTGGAGAAGGAAGATGGGGAGTGCATTGGTAGCCCCAAGACTGCAATGCCAGGGCATATCTTTCTTCCACTGACTGCAGGAGCAGAGGTCTACCAGAAGCCTGGAGAAGCATTTCCAAGAATTAACATAAAGGAGATGAAGGGGTTGTATAGGCTGCACTGTGGTGATGTGCCATTGCCATTCAGGGTCTCCTTCGGGAATCAAGTGTTTTTGATATGAGCTGCTGGAAATGCTTCCAGAAGACAACCCCTAGCTGTGGTCTATCCTCAGGGATTGCCTCCAATGAAGAGAGCAGTCTGGCCAGTTCATGTGCCTTCCCAGGTTGGTCCAGATCTGAATGACTGAGACACAGGGGAGTATGAGAAAGAGCATTATTCTCTCACCACTTGGAAGAGCTCTGGGTGTTTATCCCATCCTCAGGACCACCATTAATTTGGCTGAGGCTCACACTAACACTGCATTCCAACTCAGCTGACCCTCTCCCCAAACTTGTTTCTCTCTCTTCCTTCCCCGTGCCCCCCAAATACTCAGTAATATACCTCCTGCTGGCTAATCTGTGTTGGAGTCTGCTTTCCAGAACCCCGTCTGCAACATGTGGGCATATGAGGTGCTGGTGGAATTAGTCCAGCTCCGTAAGATCAGCAATGTGCTCATTCACATACTGATTAAGAGCTACATGCCCCATCACTGTCATCATAAGCACAGAAATAAAGGAAATATGTTAAGCCAAAGAATCCTTGAGACCTTGGGCTTGAATGAATGAGAAAAACACTAGAATTTGTATCTTTGTGAATAAAAATTTATTTATTTATTATTTATTTATTTTTATCTAAAGACAGGCTTTCAGTGAAATGTTTTTCATAGCACAAACTGTTATTCTCCATTTGAGCAAGTTCTTTTTGATTCAGTCAGTTACTTGTAAGGAGTAAATTCGTGAGAACAGTTCATTACATGAGTTTAAAACTGAGTGTGTGGTGCTATGTAGACCTACTTCCCCAAAGCAATCATGTCACATGTACTTGTTTTAGGATAAACTTTTCCAAAGAGTAAAATTATTTCAGTCCCAGATGAACATGTAAGGTCGACTGAGATGTCAATTTTGATGTGGGCTGGATTTGTATTTAATACTGGAAAGATGTATAATTATCATGACAAATAAAAAGTTATCAGACACATCTTCAACTCTCCTCATTTTGGTATTTTTGCTTAGTAAGTTCCTTTTCTTTTAATGGTACACTTTGCTACTATTATCGCACAAAGTATGGTTGGTATCATTTTAGCTTATTTTAATTCTTGAAATACAATGTAACTTAGAAAACTTGTATTTAGGAACAACTAAGTAGAATTAACACAATATAGCCTCCTACTTCAAAGATTATGAGATGTGATGTTAATATACCAGAATTTCAGATTTTATGTATTACGTGAATATCTTCTCACTCTTATCTTGCAATCTCTTTCCAAGTATTCAGATAAATTAGATCAAAAGTGGACTTACATGTTCATTATTGGCTGCTCAGTGATAGCAGAGAAACTGGAATTTTGTTTGAATTGTCCTTACTGACAGATTCTTGGAAAACCAGAATCGAACACAGACATTAAATTCTAGTATACTTCATGCTCATTATAATAATATCAAATATATCCTTAGCCTCAAAAAATTTCCTTTGAAGGATTGCAATATCTTCAACACTGGCTGTGGGAGGTGGTTTATGCATCACAGTTTACTCTCTAGTTGGATGTTTGAGGCTTTTAAATTTCAATGTTTGGATTTATTCATATATTTTCAAATAGAGCCATTTAAGCGCCTCCTTCCTATCTTATTCCAATCTTTGTGAGAAATTTAATTAATGTACATTTGTGGAGGAAATCTTTTAAAATGAGCCATTTTTAAAGACAATGAAATGCAGTCTTACACTTCACGTGATTTATTTCCATTTCAAGCCATTATACTTACACTGCAAAGAAGAATGAAATAACTTCCATGCACTTGTATATCACTTTATTTCAGATACTTGAAACACTTTTGAACCTATGATACTTTACAGGATATTTCCCTGGAGTCTAATACTGAATAATTGTGAATCTGTACATGAAAACTGTTTTATATGAATTTTCCACTATCCTGGGTCTCAGTTTCAATCTTGCACTGATCACAAAATTCATGACACTTGAAGAATTTTTGAGTCATGCTTTCCCACAAAAATCTAACAACACAAGTTCTTAATTTAAAATGTATGTAGCTCAACCACGGAATAAAAAAGAACAAGAAAAAAACAAAATCTTCCTCCTACTGCTTCTTCCGCACTTTCACTTTCCTTGGGTCTCCAGGGCAGTGACCATCCCGGCATCTTTTCCTTCACTCTGATCAGATCAGTGTCCTTGCACATGAAAAGTGAGAGCTTTGATAAAATCTCCAATGACCTCCACTTTCCTAAAATGAATGGTCACGTCTGAGCCCTTACCCTGTTGGCCCGTCCGTAACACTCGGCACAGTGCACAACCCACCTCTTTTGTTAGAAATTTCTTCACGGGGTTGCCAGGAATACAGCACCCCCCCGCCCCGGGTTTCTTTTGGACTTTTGGTGTGGATGCCCTGGGCTCAGTCCTGGGTGGCTCCTTCCTCTTATCCACAGTGTCTTGGCAGCCACATCAAGCCACATTGTGCTGGGTTAGCATCTGTACGTCAGTAATCCACTCAATGTCTGCATTCCCACTCCTGACCGTGTTCATGAAATCCACACTCGAGTATGCAGTTCAAATAATCCAGACTCGTGTATGCAGCTCAAATAGCGTGACTTCCTGGAGGTCTTGTGGATGCCTCCACCTGTGCCCAGAGCTGAGACCTGCCCACCGCCTCCCCACTCGGTCTTCCCACATGTGAGTGGCAACTGTGCACTTCTCAGAGGAGAAACCTTCAGCCTGTCTGTGATTCCCTTTCTATCACAGCATACGGTCAATGCAGTACCAAATTCTGTTGACAGTTTTTATAATATATGTCAAATCCTAACTCTTTCTACCGTGCTCTTCACTACCTTCCAGCACAGACCAACACCCCCTGCTCCAGAATTATTGCAACAGTCCCCAAGCACACACCTTCTCTTCCCTTGATGCTGCCTTCTATACTGTTAGTACATGAGCCATATCATGTCCCTTCCCTGCTCAGAATATCCCCCTTTTCACTGAAAATGAAACCAAACTCCTGGCTGCAAGACCCACAGCCTGGCCCCCTTCATTTGGACCTCATCCTCTGGATGCCACCTTCCTCTTGCTCAGAATATCCCCCTTTTCACTGAAAATGAAACCAAACTCCTGGCTGCAAGACCCACAGGCTGGCCCCCTTCATTTGGACCTCATCCTCTGGATGCCACCTTCCTCCCTGCACACTGTCCTTGAGCTGCAGGAGCTTCCTGCACGGCCTTCGCCCTGGCTGCCCTCTCCGCCCTCCTCTGAGATGTACGCTTCTTGGTGAGTCCTAGCCACACTTTTGCCTTGATTTATTTTTCTTTATAGCTGTCACCATCTATCATACTTTCTATGTTTTTTATTTATTCTGTTCTTCGTCTGACCCTCCCACTGGAACACAAGCCTAGGAGGACGGTGACTTGGCCTGTGCTGTGCAGTTTCCACTGTGAGCACTTGCAGTATGATGCGGTGCATTATAGCTGCTCAGAAAATATTGAAAAGTAGAAAGGAAGCTGAGAAAGAAAGAGGGAGGAAAGGAGAGGAGAAAAGAAAGGAGGGAGGGAAGAGGGGAAGGACAGGCAATGCTACCTTTCATTCAACATTTTAAAAAGACCTGTCACTTTTATAAAACTGATTTCAAACCATGCAACTTTTTAGTCTATTGAATGTGTCTGACCTATATGATTAGCAGAATGGGCAGTGTTCCCACCAAACCCACTGAATCTAGGTAGTTCATGCTAAATCACAAAGCATTCTTCCTGGCTTTAATCCTAAAGAATAGTCTCTAGTGGCAGAAATGTGTCAGATGTTCTAATAGAGCGCATGACTAAGTCAAATGGCCGTGGTGGAGAGATGATGAAACGCCACAGGGTAAACGAACTTCACTTTCTGAGACCGGGCTTCTGGAGAGGAACCTGCACATCTCTCGGTTTGGGAACGGGTTTTCACCGGTAAGTAGATCCTAGATGTCTAACGAATGGCTTGCCTTGACTAACATGCTTTAGAATCTGCCAGGCAACTGAGCAAATACTGGCCCGAGGCTTGGTTTCACACAGACTCAGACAGGAATTTGTGCTCACTTGGGTGAAGAACCAGAGAGTTTCTCCTCAGAAACTGGCTGTGGCTTTGAAGCTCTGGCGTGGAGTGCTGCTGTGATACAGCGCCATCTCAGCCTGGCTCTGTCTGAGGGAAAAATTTATGGTACTCAATAAATATGCTATAACTTACTCAAAATTTTTTAAGCCTGAAAAGGGCAGACAGGAAATATTGCTAAGTCTGTCAATACACTCTGCATATTAGCTGTGAGAAGTCAACCTGTGTTTTACAGACTCTTCATATTCTAATGAATGGCCGTAAAATGCCATCAATTTAAATAAGTCAGAAGTCATACATGAAAATACCAGCTTCAAAGCATTGAGTACAATACCTTTAAATGTATTATGAAACTTTACAACAAAAAATTACGTATCAGAATCTGTCTAGCCACTTTTGGTAATTAAATAAATGGTAACATGCAGTTATATTTCCTCTGTATTTCTCTCTTTTAATTTTTAGAGACTTAAAACCTTCCAGATAGAGTTAATCCTCATCCTTCACCTCAATCTCTCCCTTTTCAGAGATAACCTACATACTGAAATCGATATATGTTGTCATGAATGTATTTTGTACTATTATAGCATGTGTATACACTCCAAAATAATACTATATGTATGTGTGTAAATACATACTGTATGTGTAAATGGAATTACACTATGCATATATATACATTCTTTTTTAACATCCTTCTTTTCCTCAGTTTTATGCATGTGAAATTTTTCCTTGAGTAGACAGATGGATAGATTCAGTTAATTCTTATTTATAATATTGGTATAGAAATATCACAATTTATTATATTCCCCTAATAAAGACTCATATATCCTCATTTCCCTTGTTCCCCATTATAATCAAAGCTAGTGACTATTTTATACAGTTCTATTATGCCTATATAAAAAAGTTTCCTAGAAATCTAAAATTTTGTAGACACATAGAAGTGGACTTGCCATACCATTCAGATTTAATAATGTTGAAGAATTGCTGCCCACGGTGGCTTTACCAATCCACATTAACCACCAGCATTTCATTTTCAGTGTACATTTGACTGCGTCAGATATTCTTTATTGCAAATTTGATTGATAAGAAACGGTATCTCAGTGTTTTTAATCTGCATGTCTTTGATTGCTTGTGTGGTTTTTAACTCCAATGACTTCTGACCTCAGTGGGCCAGCATGCAATGGACGGTTGTTGGAGTTTTAGTCTTAATTTCTTCACAGTAAAGCTGTCTATGTTACCATAAGACTGTATCAATTTTCTCCATTGTTGACATTCTGTGGTTACTACTTCTGATATCAGTTTTGATTCTGCTTTTGCACTTTTGTTTTTTTTTTCTTTTCCTTCATAAGCAGTTTATGTTGATTCAACATGGTTCTCTTCACCTTCCATCTAGTTCCTGGTAGAATTATCCTATTTTCATGTGCCAGAGGGCTGGAAGATGTCCACAGCCACACGTCTACTGTCTGGCATGTTTCACAGAGGATCACTGTACAATGAGGTCTTTCTCTCCTGTTGTCTTGTCCCTTTCTAAGAGGAGGGTGAGTAATACCTCCCTATTCTGAAGACATCTGTATTTCTTCCCTTGCTTCTAACATGGAGTAGTAGAAGGTTCTCCTAAGCTACTCACAGAACTTTTCTAGGGCTAGAGCAGTTTAGGAACAGAGTAATGCTCTCACACAGAGTTCCACTGATTTTCTCTCTGCTTGGTCAAAGTGATGCCCATCCCAGATTCCAACAGCCATGTATTCTTTTGTGTCTAATACAAATAGCTTTTTTCTTCTAGTCTAGGAATAATCAAAGAGAGTTAATTCTAAGAGTAACCTTTTGGTGCCTTTGAAAAAGTTCTCATTCCTAATTTGTAGAATATGAATTAAAGTTTAGATTCTGATTAAAATCCAGCATGCATAAACACCAATGAGGAAGGAAAAAAACTGGGCAAAATGGTGAAGACCAGACCCTTCCCTCCATCTTCAAAAAACTATTCTAAGAGTATTCCAGTTCTCATGCAAGGATGTTCTTTCTAACATCAATTGGGACACAAATCCTGATTTGGACATTGAGAATGACTATCATTTTCAATCATTGTCCTAGTGATTGTCATTGTTTGGGTGCATTCTTTGCAAGCACAATAGTTGGGCTATTTATGGAACATTTCTTTCCAGTAATATTCCCTCTACGTAATTACATAGGGCTTCACAAATGTGTAGTCTAAGAGATTATTCCCCCTAGAATTATGAGCATTTAATTCTATGTGGTTGTCACAGATTTCAAGACGATGGTTTTGTTACTAGTTTGAAAAGCCATATAAAAAAGTCTCACTGTGACACTGGTTAACAGGACCACCTGTGAGAACAGAAAGAGTTTTATGGGAGAAAAAAAGTTGGTAGGAAATATAAATTCTAGTCTCAGCTCTGTCACGGGAATGATATTAGGCTTGGCCCTTTCTTTCTGGGATCTCGGTATAATTTTATAAAACAAAGATAATAATACCCAGAAAAACTTCGTGGTTATGCAGTTGTTTGGGCAGGTGAGAAAATAAAGAGAAGATACTTTGTAAGCAGTGAATCACTGTTCCACTATACTATAATTGCATTCTTGATACCACTGCTTTCAGAGCCCATTTGTAACATATTGCCCATATTTGGAACTCTTCAGTTTGTCAAGTTTTGGGCTGGATGACTATCTTTCCCTACCCCTCACCCCAAAAGTAGACTACTTTTTGGCGAAGTGAGAGATTTGAGGAAAAGTATTTGTTTTGCTTCTGATCAGTTCTGCAGTTTTATTTTGTAAACAGATATTCCTGAAAGTATGAATTATAGTCACTATTAATAAAACTGAAAAATCACCAAATAGGACTTAATTGATAAACCTCCAACAGATAAAATATAAATAAAATCGAGCCACTCAAAATGATATTTATAAAGGGTAATGAAAGCACATTTGTTTATGCATGTGGTTTATATAAAATTTTACTTTTATCTGATGACACACTATGTTCCAAGGAAAATTTTGAAGGACATTCCTTCTGAAACAATTATCACAGTACTTACACACCTGATTATCGAAGTGGGATTAACATCTAATGAACTTATAATCAATTAAGTTTTGCATTTTATAAATTTTATTCAGTAAGAACTCATATACTGGAAATAAAAATTCAGATCTAATTTTCATTAAAAAGGAAACAGAATCATAAATTCCCTACGACCTAGGAGAAAATTGTTGGCCATGGAAACTGTAGGATATCTATTAAACTTAAGAAATAAAGCTTTTGTTTTTTTTTACTTTAATTTGGTTTGCTTTTTATCTTTTTACCATCATCGTACCAAGTAGTGCTAATGACCCTCATATCACACATATGTTGGATTTATTAAACCAAGATCAAGATTTTACAAATTCATGGGGCCGGCCCGGTGGTGCACTGCTACAGTGCGCCGCTTGGGAATCCATAGATTTTACAAATTCATGGGGCCGGCCCGGTGGTGCACTGCTACAGTGCGCCGCTTGGGAATGCATCAGCGCTCCCGCCGAGGGTTCGGATCCCACATACAGACCGGCGGCTCACTGGCTGAGCGAGGTGCGGGCGCAACACCAAGGGTTGCGATCCCGTTTCCGGTCCCGGTCCGGTATGGGCGCGACACTGAGGGTTGCGATCCGTTGCCGGTCACGAAAAAAGACAAAAAGGAGGGAAAAAAAAAAAAAAAAAAACATTTTACAAATTCAAATACCCTTAATGAGAAATGTATTTTTTAGTTAATTGATTTTTTTTTCATTCTTTAATTTCATATGTGGTAGTTTTTGGCTGATTTACCTTTCCTTCCAGCTTCTCTCTCTTCCCCTTATATGCACAGCTCACATCCTTTATTAACACAAGCTGTGTTTATGGAATAGACGTGTTTTTGCAGAGATATCTCTGTTATAAAGCCTATCTAACCACAATGAAATTCAAGAAATGTTTATAAATCTTGCTGATCACAGAAAGACGAAATGAAAAGAAAGGAGAAAGAAAAGATGCCTGCCCCTTCCCTCAAAAAGGATGAGTAAAGGTGAGAATGAAGGTCAAATGAAGGACAGATGACAAGAGTAGTGACAGGTAGTGAGGAAGAAGGAGGGGGTGAAGCCCCAGCCCCTGGTTTAGGACAACCCATCGCTGCACCTGTTCCTCCCATAGAGAGGGGGCTCATGCTCTGCACCTGGGGGCACCCACGAACTCCTCAGGTAGAGCTCCAATTCACATTCCTCCCACTAAACACTCATCCAACAATGTCCTCTCATTGGCGATCGACCACCTATGCGGAGGGAGTGTACCTGCATTCCCAATGAGTTTTCACTAAAAATTAATGAAAGTTCAGGAAACTTAATAAATGCTCAGATGGAAAAAGTTTTAATGTACATAGAGACCAACATCATGCTCAACTCATCAGGGATACCACTGCTTGCAATAGCCTCTGTTTTACCAGGGAAAAGATTATTGCAATATGTCAGAATAAATATTATAGAATATTTAAAGCTTAGATTATTGTTTATTTGAGTTTAAAATGTTTGTATGTTCACCAAGCCAAGAAAATCTTTAAGTGAGCCAAGGGTGGCTGGATACAGAGAGTGGAGGTATCCCATGTAATACTCCTACCCTTAAATAGAAAATGCCTGTGAGACCCAGGACAGTTCAGAAAATAAATTGTTTATTCAAAAAGGGTATGTTTACTCTACAGTTTGCTGCTGTGCCTGTGTGTTAAATGTACCATCAAAGAACTATATTTATACAAATGCAAATACGTACTTACTCAAATATCCAATAGAATGCATTATCTTATGTAAATCAGGACCACAAAGAATTTACAGAAAACAATGCATGAAGGTGGAGTGAAAATCATGGCATTCAAACCACAATGGGCTTATAATGAAAAAAAAA
>NW_007728461.1:339498-340301 GCF_000696425.1 Galeopterus variegatus | reverse complement strand
AGTCAAAGGATGTCTATATAACCAACTAGTAGAGAAGAAAAATGGAACAATACAAAAATAACTAATTAATTTTTATATTATTTTTTTATATTTTATTTTATTTTGTCAAAATACGATGTGGTTGATTATTGTGGCCAATTACTGAAACCTCCCTCCCGTTCCCCCTCCCTCCCAAAAATGTCCTTTCTGTATGCTTGTCATATCAATTTCAAGGAATTGTAACTGTTATGTCTTCTTCCCCCCCAACCCTGGTTTTTTCTGTGTATTTATTTATTTATTTTTTGCTCCCACCAATATGTGAGAACATGTGTTATTTCTCTCTCTGTGCCTGACTTGTTTCACTTAATATAATTCTCTCTAGGTCCATCCATGTCTCTGCAAATGGCAGTATTTCATTCTTTTTTATAGCTGAGTAGTATTCCATTGTGCAGATATACCACAGTTTCTGTATCCACTCATCTGATCATGGACATTTGGGCTGGTTACAACTCTTGGCTATTGTAAAGAGTGCTGCGATGAACATTAGGGAACAGGTATACCTTTGACTTGATGATTTCCATTCCTCTGGGTATATTCCCAGCAGTGGGATAGCTGGGTCATATGATAGATCTATCTGCAATTGTTTGAGGAACCTCCATCCCATTTTCCGTAGAGGCTGCACCATTTTGCAGTCCCACCAACAATGTATGAGAGTTCCTTTTCCTCCGCAACCTCACCAGCATTTATCATTCACCGTCTTTTAGATATTAGCCATCCTAACTGGGGTGAGATGGTATCTCAGTATAGTTTTGATTTGCATTTCC
>NW_007728461.1:337141-337780 GCF_000696425.1 Galeopterus variegatus | reverse complement strand
GGTTGGGTACTGCTATTTTGCATTATACACCTAGTGATACAATTTTCCTCTTTACACTAGGTGGTATTCCTTTGCTAGGGCTGCTGTTACAAAGCACTATGCATTGGACATCTTGAAGAACAGAAATTTATTTTCTCACTGTTATGGAAGCTGGAAGTCCAAGATTAAGGTGTTGGCAGGGTTGGTGTCTCATGAGGTCTCTCTCCTTGGCTTGCAGAAGGGCCTCTTCTCCCTGTGTCTTCACATGGTTTTCCCTCTGTGTGTGTCTGTCCTAAACTCTTCTCCTTATGAGAACACCAGTCATGAGGTACTNAAAAAAAAATGGAAGAGGAAAGACCTGTAATTCTTTTAGAACTCTATGTGGTTCATCAACTGCTCTATATTTTACTTTAATTTCTGGATTAACACTGTTAACAAGATACTGCCATGCATTTTTCACAGATAAGAAATTAGTTATGCTCAAAGAGTTTTAATAGGACCTTGTGTTGTCTGGGATATGCTGATGATCTTAATTCCTTTTGTGCATTAATAAGTCAAGGATGCAGGTCATAATGTCTAGTGTAATGACAAGAGAGAATAGTCAAAGGATGTCTATATAACCAACTAGTAGAGAAGAAAAATGGAACAATACAAAAATAA
>NW_007728461.1:335107-336581 GCF_000696425.1 Galeopterus variegatus | reverse complement strand
AAAAAAAAAAATGTTGAGGTTGTTAAATCTTCCTCTCCCCCCACCCCCGGTTTTTTTTTTTGTTGTTGTTGTTGATGTTGTTGTTGTTGCTGTGGAGCAAATCAGTGACTATTTAACCGAAAGGGTGAGAGCACCATTAAGGTGAGGCTTGTGAGGTTTTGATGAAATTGAGTCAGGAAACTGTACCATTGGATTAGAGAACAAAGGACAGATCCACAGAACAATCACGGGCTGGATGTCAACATGAGCATACTTAAAGCTCAGTATTCCAGAAAATGGCATTCTGTATTCTACTCTGCCAGACAACTTATCTATGGAAATACTACTTTTGAACATTGATCCTAAGGTGAAATCTAAGAAAAGGAAGCCCTGTGGAAAGAGTGGTCTCCAAGAATTACTGTTCAAGAGTGATAAATAATTTGGGATACTTTTGTTCAGGTTTTGCTTATGTCAGTTTAAATATAGAAAAATCATATCTGTCAGAGTATCTAAAAAACACCTAAATGTTCTATATTGAAGACATGTAAACATAAGCACACAGGAAAGTTGAGAAGAAAGGATAGAAAAAAAGTTGTAATGTACGTGCACTAGTATAAGAAAAACTGGTGCACCTATAGTAATACCAGACAAACTAGAATTTAAATCTAAGTCAAGTATAATGAGACATATTGTGATAAAAGGTTAACAGAAAAATTCAAATTTTCTTTAAAGCTAATGGTATAGCTGCAAAGTATACAAAATGTAGAATGTAGATATGACAGAAAACTTTTCAGAAGGCATGTCTCGATCCCCAGAGAGGCAAGAGGAGGCATTGAGTCTATATAACAGCAACCAAAAAGTTTTATGAAAAGAAACCCTCCAATAGGAAAATAAAGATGTCTTGGTAAGTAAAATGTAACTACTATTTAATATAACTATTATTTATTGAAAAATATAAATAATTATTTCACAAAGTATTACAAATTGTCAAAACAATGGCTAATAGGAAAGAAAATATAAGAAATTTATAGATCAACCCAGGATGCACTATATCCAGTTAATAGGATTTCCAGGAAGAATGATTCATGAAACAATGAGTAGAATTTAGCAGTTATCATCAAAATCAGAGAACATTTCTCAGAACTAAAATACTTCACTTTTCAAATGGAAGCTGAGCACCAAAGCTCTATTTTGATGAATGACTAAAAGGCCCACCAAGGTGTGAAAGGCACACAGAGAAGTGAAAAACATTTTTATTAACTTCAGGGAAAACAAAAGGTTCGTATAGAAGGACATAAAATTACAGCGTACTGCTCAGCTGAGTGGTGAACAGAAGCTGAATTGTCAGAATCAAATCGAATGCTTGCTGGTTTAAACCAGAGCTGTCCTAGAGTGCATCAGAATAATAGAGACGAGAAGTGGAGAAGAGAGATAGAGTAAGATAGATAATCCTGTCCCATAACAAAATATCAGTAGGAAATGTTTATTGATGACT
>NW_007728461.1:331345-333506 GCF_000696425.1 Galeopterus variegatus | reverse complement strand
TGTATTAGTTTGTTTCTGTTGCTTATACCAGAATTTCTAATACTGGGTACTTTATAAAGAAATGAGATTTATTTCTTACAGTTTTGGAGGCTGGGAAGTCCAAGGTCTAAGGGGCACCTCTGGTGACAGCTTTCTTCTGGGTGGGAATTCAGTATACAGCCCATGGGTGACCAGAGTGTCACATAGTGAGAATGGCCTGAGTAAGAGAGAGCTCACCTGCTCACTTTCCCTCCTTATAAAGTCATCAGAACCACACTTGTGACAACCCATTAAACCATCAACCCATTACTCCAAGAATGGGTCAATCCATTCAAGAGGGCACAGTCCTGGTGATCCAATCCCCTCTTAAAAGGCCCCACCATATTGGGGGTTAGTTCCAGCATGGATTTGGGTGATACTCAAACCACAGCACTGAACAAATGACCTCTTGGGACCTTTCTATATTGTTTCTTATGACTGTATGTGAATCTATAATGATCTCAAATAAATATAAATAAAGAACACCAGTCATATTGGATTAGGGCCTACCCCAAATGACACCACTGTAAAACTGATTTTAAATGTTTATGCATGGGAAAATTTGTAGTTTTCTTTGAACTAAGCATTATTAAAGTAATTCTTAGAGACACCTCTTTGAATTGTCGTTGTTTAAGTTACCTAGAGTAGAAAAAGATAAACTACATATTCCCTGTTAATAACTGAAATTTTATGAACTCTGCTTACCCTTTTTATTTACATTTATTTATCACCCACACGGATGTTCTGAGCAGGAAGTGGGGAGAGAATAATGTGGAATTTGTCAGTTGGCAAATATATGCCCCAGGAGAGGAGCCAGGTGAAGCAACTGCCCCTTGCCAAACTGCCCCAGGGGCAGGCCCCCAACGCACCCCCTCACACCTACCATTACTCCCTGTCAACGCTACGCCAAAGTGACCGGCCACACAGTGGAGCGTCTGTCCTTCATCTCCATCATGCAGCAGTGACTGGGGTCACATCAGGGGCTGGTTCTTTGGAAAGTTCTTTCCGCATTTCCTGTTTTCTGACTTCACTCCTGCAACAATCACCTGAAGGGCAGTCTTTGCAGTCCCCAATGGATCGTCACCTGTACAACCCAGCACTGCCATGTGGCATTAGAAACGTCTCACTTATGAAAAATGTGTCTTAACCGTGCTGACAGCCACAAGCCCTGACTGCACAGTGCCGGCCCAAGCTCAGCTCCACGGTGACGAGCCCCGGAGCGTCTACACCAGCTGCCCTCTTTCCACCAGAAAGTAACTAATGACATCGTTTGAGGCTACATGGCCTTGATGTCAATGGCAGAACAAATGTCAGAGCTTTTTCTTTTTCCCTATTTAGTTATGTTGAGTGATCTTGAACCAGCCCACCAATATTATTTTGTGTGTGTTCACAGACTCGCCAGGAAAATATTCTGTGTATTACAGATACCGTGCAAGTCGCAATGTGCCTTCACTTCGCTGCCGCTGAGGGAAGTCACCAGATGAATTAACTGTTCTGCCTGTGCATGGACTTCGGTCCATCAGAAGTGCCTGGAGACGTGTCTGTGCATGGATTGAAGCTAGCACATCACTGCCTCTGTCACAGGGAGCGGGGGCACCCCCATCCCTTTGCTCTCCTGGGGCTACTTCTACCTTTGGAGAGATTAGATCAAATCTGCTGGAGAAGAAAAACGTGATTTTTGTTTGTTTGTGATTTCCCCCAGTTAGAGAAGCAATGCTTTGTCTGGGAGCACCACGGCATTGCCACGTGCTCTTGGAGTGTGACAAAGGAAGCCATGTCCTGCGGGGTCTGCTCGGCGCGGGGCGAGGATGTCTCTCCATCCACGGGGTCAGCGGGGCGGGGTCCTCACGGGACAGTTGTCAGGGCTGCACACAGGGGATAAGCACCCGCGTCCACATGGACCTTCTCCTCCGGAGCGTCCAGGCCCGGTCCTGCTCCAGAGGCCTGTCCGGCAGCCCAGCACCCTCCTGCGTGAAAATCCAACCCCTTTCGTGTGTGCAGGGCGCCTGGTGGGTCGTCGGTGGCGGGCGGTCCCGGCTTCTGGCGTGTGGCCCTGCTGAGCAGACGAAGCTTGGGGCGCGCGGATTCCAGAGCATGCAGTGCCCAGACCCCAGGGGGGACGCCTGGGCCCCAGGATGCACGG
>NW_007728461.1:329326-330971 GCF_000696425.1 Galeopterus variegatus | reverse complement strand
GCGGGCGGTCCCGGCTTCTGGCGTGTGGCCCTGCTGAGCAGACGAAGCTTGGGGCGCGGGGATTCCAGAGCATGCAGTGCCCAGACCCCAGGGGGGACGCCTGGGCCCCAGGATGCACGGCCGCCTTTTCTCAGATACCGCTTTTTGCTAACTTTAACAAGGAATTATACCAAGTTCTGAAACCTTGTATTTTCATTTATGTATATTTTAATGAGTGTCTCCAATTCCTTGTGACGTGACAGTTCCAGACCGAAACTACACCTGTGTGTCTTGGATGACGAATCTTGCACAATATCCATCTATGAGACACACGGTGACTTAATAGCACGCATGCCTGCGACGTCCTTCTCTCTTATTCACGCATCTCAGTGACAGGCAGAAGCCTCCAGCTCCCTCCTCCGCCCGTGTCCCCGTAGTCGCCACTTTCTCCTCTGTGTTCCTTTATATTGTACTCATTCCCCGCTTTCTGGGCTGTGCTTTGCTTCAGCTAGTGGTCTCTCTCCTTTAAATTGGCCATTTTGATTCCAGTTCACCACTCGATCTGTTATCATGACCAATGTTAAAAAAAGCTCGTGTTGCGTAGACAAAGATATTAGAGGATCATATTTTTTCCAAATATAATTGTAATTTAACATTCAAATAAACAATTATTTCTGTATTAGCTCGAATATCAAATCAACCTATGTAAATATCACTATGTACAATTTATAGAAAGAAAAACTGAAATATAAATATTTTTAGACATCTCTCTAAGAATGAAATAATTGTAAATGACAGACCCAGACCATAAACTCGCAGCTCCCGATTTTAATGCTTTTTGATGATGGCATTCTGGAAATCAACATACAGGATTCATTGCTGTGTGGATAAAGTTATTATATGTCACATGTAAAATAAGCATTAAGTGCCAAAATAGATGCTAATCAGCCAATTAAAGAGCAGGTTATTCACAGAAGTGTTATAGTTCTAAACTTTGGGCAATTACAATGTTTAGATATAAAGATTTAGTTTGCATTCTTAAATTAGCACTTTTGGAACATAGCAGATGCTGCAAATTATTTTATAAGATACAAGAAGTATCTTACAATTGATTGAAAACATGATGTGTATTTTGATATTCTAGGTCATTAGAAAGGAAATTCAATAATTTTGAATCTTTGTTCTGTTTTCTAGTATTTTTATTAGAAAAAAATTTTACATAAACATTTTAAATTGAAAAAGTTTTAAATTTGCATAAAAACCACAAAGATAGTACAGAGAGTTTCCATGTATTTACACACTCTGTTTCTTCTATAAATAATATCTTACATTAGTGTGGTACATTTGCCAAAATGAATGGACAAATATCAATATCTTCTGATAAATGAAAGCCTACCCTTTATTCAGACTTCCTCAATTTTTCTTAATGTCCTTTTCCTGTTCCAGGATCCTACCCAGGATTCCACATAACATTTAGTCATTTTGTCTCCTTGGGCTCTTCTCTGCTGTGACAGTATCTCACACACTTTTTATTTTTGATGACCTTGAAAGTTTTGAGGAAGACTGGTCAGGATTTTTGTAGAATATCCCTCAACTGGGATTTACCTGATGTTTTTCTCATGATTAGACTGGGGTTATGAATTCTTAGGAGCAAGACCACAGAAGT
>NW_007728461.1:327398-328017 GCF_000696425.1 Galeopterus variegatus | reverse complement strand
TTTTTCGGTTTTTGTTTTTCGACACTACAGGACAGTCCAGGTTCATCATGTCGTATGTTCAGGCATTTGTCTAATGAGCCCTGGTTCCTTAATAGGACAATGGTATTAGAAACCAAGATCTGAAAGTTAGGTAGTCTTGTTACTACTGGGATTTTTATTGTTTTTTCGTTCCTCTCAGCTGACAGAACAAGGAAATCATATGTGTGTACACTAAACTATATATATGGAAGTATCTACAAACATTTCCATAGATAACCATCTGTATCTATATTAAGCTATGTACCCTCTTTCTCACCCTGGTCTGTGTCTTTTCACTCCAACAGTGAGAAACATGGCTTCTGTCATCCACCAACTGTTTATATAATGTTTCAATTCCAGTACAGATGCATAGTGGCATCAGAACAGTGAACACCACCCTTGAGAGAAGGACCTTTATCAACTACAGGACCATGCTCGTGTGCTCTTTCTTTTGCTTACTGTGTCTTACTGTGTCCACTCCAAAGTTGCTGTGGTCAGAAACTTTTTCCACTACTCCCTTTGTTGAGGGTGTTTTGTACTAACTGTGATTCAGATAGATTGTTTTGTCACATTCTGCACTCCATTCTGTGATTCCCCCCCC
>NW_007728461.1:324696-326059 GCF_000696425.1 Galeopterus variegatus | reverse complement strand
CTAGATCTTCTGTCTCCCATATATACTTTAGAATCAGTTTCTTGACATCCACAAAATAACTGGCTGGGTTTTTGTTTGTGATTGGGTTGACTCTATAGATCACATCAGAGGGAATGGACAATTTAAAGTACTGAATCTTTAAAATCCATGAACACAGTATATCTCTGTATATTTAAATAATCTTTGATTTCTTTTATCAGAGTTTTGTATTTCTCCACAAAGAGATTTGTACATGTTTTATTAGATTTGCATGTAAATGTTCCATCTTTAGGTGCTATCATTATTATTATTATTATTTTAAATTTTAGATTCTAGTTAGTTATTGCTGCTGTATAGGTAAGTAGGCACCCAACTTTTGTATGTTAACTTTATGTTCTATAATCTTGCTACAGTTTCTTATTAGGTCCAAGACTTTTCTGGAGAGTGTTTGGCATTTTTTACATTCAATCTTATCTTAAAATAAAGACAGTTTTGTTTCTTCCTTTCTAATTCATTTACATTTTCTCTCTTTTCCTTGCCTCTCCTCTCCTCTTTTTTAGCTAGGACTTTAGCTACCATGTGGAATATAAGAGGTGGTAGAGGACCTCATTGCTTTGTTCCTAGGCCTACTGAGAAAGCACCCAATCCTTACTCTTAAAATATTAGCTCTACATTTCTCAGAGCATTGACCCCATTATCATTAGCAATCGCCACCTTTGTTCTTTTAATCTTCCTTGTGTCTTTTTCTGAAGTTTGCATTCTTTGAAAGTAATATAGTCTTTTATATTATTTTGTTTTCTGTTGCATATAACAGAATACATGAAACTGGGCTATATATAAAGAAATGAAATTTAATTTTTACAGTTTTGGATGCTGGGAAGTCCATAGTCCAGGGGACACATCTGGTGATGGGGGCTCTCTACAGAGCCCATAGCAATGTGGGGATTAAGTTCCAACATGAGCTTGGGGGGCACTCAAACCACAGCATTCTGTCCCCTGGCCTCCAAAAGCTCATGTCCATGCAAATACATTCATTTCATTCTAATATCCCCAAAGTCTTAACTTGTTCCAGCTCAAAAGTCCAAAGTCTCCTCTGTGGTATCAAACAGGCTATCTACTTCCAAGACACAACTGTGGGACAAACATAGGATACATATTCCCTTCTAAAAAGGGACAAATAGGCCAAAAGAAGAAAGGGTTAACAGGTCCTAAGCTTGTGCAAAATCCAACAGCACTGACATTAAATATTAACACTGGACAAGTATCTCCCTTGACTCTATATCTAGCATCCTCTGCCCCACTTTCCAGCAAGCTCCTCACTTACTCTGAGACCTCCTCAGAATGGCTTTCACTGTCTGTATTTCCATCAGCATTCTGGTCACCA
>NW_007728461.1:321940-323992 GCF_000696425.1 Galeopterus variegatus | reverse complement strand
CTCTGAGACCTCCTCAGAATGGCTTTCACTGTCTGTATTTCCATCAGCATTCTGGTCACCATCATTTAACCAGTCTCTAAAATGTTCCAAACTTTCCCTGGTCTTCTAAGACCACCAAAGTCTAGGCTTTTTCTAGAATATTCCTTTAAACTCTTCCAGCTTCTGTCCATCGCCCATTCCAAAGCTGCTTCCATATTTTCAAGTATTCATTGTAAGCAATATCCCACTTCTTGGTACCGATTTTCTCTATTAGTTAATTAGCTTATTTTTTTATTATTTACCCTAGATTTTCCAATACAGATTTTAACTAATCTTTCAAGCAACATTAAATCACTTCATATGTCATGCAGTTATTATAAGAGAGTACTCCTGTCATTCATTTCATGTATCCATATGTTATAATAAGCCAATGTGTATTATTTTTATTCTTTGTCAATTTTAAACAGGAAAATAATGAATTTTATTTTACTTTCATTTATTATTTTTCTCTGATGTACTGTCTTTTTAATGGAGATCAGAGTTTCTGACCTATATCATTTTTCCTCTCTGAAAAACTGCTTTTAAGAGTTCTTGCAGAACAGATCTGATGGTGATGAATTTTTCTGTTTTTGTTTGTTCTGAAAAGTGTGCGTTTCTCCTCCTCTTTTACAGGATGATTTTTGCTTAATATAGAACCCACAGTTAATGATTTCTTTTCACTTTATTTCTTTCACTCCACTGACTTTTTGATTCCATCATTTCTGGTGAGAAGTTTGCTGTACTTCTCATCCATGTTTGCTTACAACTAAGGTGTCTCCCCATCCTCATTTCTCTCCCAACTTCTGTCTAGATTTTATTTTTGTCTTTTGCTTTCTTCAGTTTGAAAATAATGACTAGGTGTAGTTTTTTGGTATGTAAGCTGCTCGGTGCTCTCTAAGCTTCCTGTACCTGTGGTTTAGTCCCTGCTGTTAATTTTTGAAAGTACTCAGTTATTAGAACGTCAAATATTTTTCCCATACCTTTCTATTTTCTGTTTTTAATTTTACAATGATGTATACTTTGCACTGTTTTAAGTGAAAGCTTATAAGTTTGTGAAAAGACGCAATAATCAGGTAGTTATTTCCATAAAGGAATTTGTTTTAAATAATGCATTCATTTTTTTTGGAAAAATAAAATTAGACTCCAAGGATGGCATAAGTAAAACATAATCTCAAGTCTCTTTATAAACTGGAATGTTTTGGAATTGATGGATTTGGGAGACAGAGTGTGGTTTTTACTTTACCCATTAGGGTAGGACTGGCAATTGCACCAAAAGTCTCATTCAGGGAGAAACTATGATCCATCTGAAACATCAGAAAAGCAGCTATGCATAGACACATGGTTATTTCATGTTCCAGGCACTGGAAAGAAGAAGGAAGGAAGTGAAAGCATTAGATAAGGGTTTATAAAGTTACATGAGGAATAAATGAACATTTTCTTTAGTCATTTTGTCTGTTTTTGCTTTTTTCTTCAGCTAGTTCATTAATTTATTTATTCTTTTTATCAAAAAACATGTATTAAGGCCTATGTGCTGTGCACTGTATTAAGCACTGGGAAAATGAAGAGAAAATAGGACACAGCTTCAGTTCCATGGGTTTATTGTCCGGTGGGAGTGGGTGGGTGCCGAGATGTCCAAGACTGATAAGTGGATGTCCTAGTAGGTACACAGACAGTGCCTGTGGGACCACAGGTCAGCAACTTTCTGAGACTTCCTGTTGCTCTGTGCTGTGGTCTGAATGTGTGCCCCCCACCCCAATTTATAGGCTAAAATCCTAATCCCCAAGGTGATGTTATTAAGAGGTGGGGCCTTTGGACCATGTTTAGGTAATAAGGTGGAGCCCTCATGAGTGAAGCCAGTGCCCTTGTAATAGAGGCCCCCGAGAGCTATGAGCTTGCTCTCTCTCTCTCTCTATCTCTCTCTCTCTATCTCTCTCTCTCTGCCATGTAACCATGTAAACACACAGTCAGAAGACACCATCTATCATCCAGGAAGTGGGTTGTCACCAGACACTAAATCTGCCAACACCTTGATTT
>NW_007728461.1:308531-320707 GCF_000696425.1 Galeopterus variegatus | reverse complement strand
CCCCAGCCTGGCGTGATTTTTAGCTATTGTTCCTCTCGATCCTCTCAGACAACTTTCTCACGTGTAGCTGCCTCCCAGGCAGTGACTCACCTCCAGGTGCAGATCACCAGCTCTCTCTGTGCTGCTCTTGCCTCACCAGCATTCTGCTCTGTGGACTCTGTCAGCCTCAGTCTGTCTGGATTCCTGGGCTCCCATTCTCTGCACTGTAATCTATACATTCTTTCTGTACGTTAATCTGGGGCAACCACAGGGCTCACCTCATTTGCTTGCCATCTCTCAGGGACCACTGGCCTTTACTGCATGATGCCCAATAATTTAAGTTCTGTTGCTTCACAGAGTTTGTGCTTTTTTTTTTTTTAAGTTATTTTAGGCAAAAAGTAAATCCAGTCCTTGTTATGTCATCTTAGCTGATGTGGATTCCCGACTGTGCATTTTTGAAAGTAGAACATTTGAAATATAACTCTAATTTAAGATGATTATAAAGTATATGATAAGAGGCAGAAAACAGGACTTGGGATCAGAAGCACTATTTAGTTTAGAAGAAGAATACTCTTTTAGAATCTATTATAAGTCAAAGTTTTGAAAAGATTATTTCTTTCTATCAAATACATAAGCAAAAATGTGTCTAGTTATATTTGTAATAAAATAAGTACAATTTATCATCTCTAAACTCTATATGTGAAGGTGATATATTTACTGAATAACTCCTACACATCCTACATAATGCTAGGCTTATATATATATATATAATATATAGCTTATAGATGTATTTTTATTTAATCTCTCACAAAATATGCAAATTTTGTTATTATTCCAATATAAAGGAATGTGAAGAAAGAAAATGGCCTAATTAAAATGGTTACATACTGAATAGATAATCTGTGACATAAACCTATCAGACTTAACCCTGAATTTAATTTTCTTTCACTAAAATGTTATGTTTTAAACATCCATCTATTTTTTCTTTTACAAATCTGTTTTAAAATAAAAACTAGTTTGATTAATAAAAAATGTTACCTTTCTCACTGATGTGTTACATTAAGCTTAAGATGTGAAGCTTGAGTTATTTTATTTCATTGTATTTCTCAAATACAAGCATTAACAGCCTTATGATATAATTACAAATCATACCTATAAGGCCTCTTTGAAGGAACCGCAAAGGAACATTTAAGTTAATAACCCATGCTTAGTATTTGAAAGGGAAACTATTTAAGATTCCAGCTTGATGATAAAGCAGGCCCCTTTCAGTAAAAGTTCTAAGAGGAAATTATGACCCTAGACTCCTAAGGAGATTATAGTGCCATAGATTGAAACATAAATGCACAAGAGGACAGACGATGAATACCCTTTAAAGTTCGTGAATCTTTACATGCAAGCTGGAAAAATAATGCCACATTAAATTTTTACAATATTCTGTGCTAACTGGATACAAGACAGAGCAAAATCAATATTTTTACACAGTATCAAGTTATCACTGCAATTTCTAGTTACAACTTGTTACTTAAATAAATATAAATGCTTTTTGTTTCTAAGCCATTTGGAAAAATTATTTTAAAAACCTTATGTAGATGCTGATTTAGACAAATAGTAACTGTGCACATAATCTTTTATAGTACTTCATTAGTTTATCCATTTGCAAAATTAATAGCGACTAGGATGAATACTAATTTGGAGATATTTGGTGTAATACAGTTCTTTCCTCCATTGAGATATGATTAATAATTATAATACATAATGTCTAAACACTGTTTAATGAGCCTGAAAACACTAAGTTAAACAAACATATTAACCTTGTAGCATTAGTTGCAGTTAGTGTTCTATAGAATCAAACATTTCCCCATGCCATACGCAATATTAATGGGATTTTATGCCTGGGCTAAGACAAAAAGACTTTCCTTCTTCTACTTCTTTAAATAGAGACTACCAATGCAAATTCAAAAATTTTAGTTGAACGGTAACTGTTTTATTCCAATGGGGAACATAGTACAGTTTAGGGTAGAGAATCCCATTGCTGAGGGTCATTCTGATGGTAATCTGTGAGGACCATTTAGAAAGACGACAGAAAGTGGAAGTCTTCAGAGCCCCTTTAAACTTTAGTCTAGAATCATCTTCAGGTCAGTCTCATTCACAATATTTTAAACAAACCTTTTTTTCTTTGAATGATTACATTCATTATTAATCTCAAAAAATTGTAAATAATTTTCTTTGGCATAGAGACACCAGTTTTAGTAGGATAATCACTTTTCATGTTCGTCTCTCTACATGCACAGGGATAAGCCATCTGGAGGAAGAGCTGGAATATAGCCAGCCAGGTTTGCTGTTACATTTAATTTAGCCAGTTTTTATATGATGTGAATTGCATTTAAATCCCTGATCTCTCTCAAATCCCTGACTCTTAGTTCTGCAGTGTATTATGGTTAAATACTGATGAATGATACAAGTTTTTTGTTTACAACTTATTGTTCATATCATTCAATAGAGAAAAAATTAATCTAATCAGAGTAAATTCAATCAAATTCCAAACCTATTCTATGTATTCAGGATGTTGTGGAGTAAAATAAATGAATGTATTACATTTTGCTATTGGCCCCTTACAATCCAGTGAAGAAGACAGACATGCATATAGTCAACAACAATGCAGTGAAAATATGATGACTTATTACATGATGAAAATATGATGGCAGTTATAGTTAACTCATCATTCCTTACTGAAAATATTGCAATAGCTTCCACTTTGATCCCTTTGCCTGGAGACCTTGCCCCTTCAAATTATGTGTAAGAATGATCTAAAAACACAAGCTCCAACTTGCTTCCTTCCTAATGCTACACCTGCAGTGATGCTCCATTGCTTTAGGAATCTGCATGGGGCAGTTGGTCTCAGCCTCTTTGTAAATACCCACAGCACCCCCATATCCTACTGCCTCTTTGAATATGTGTGTCGTCCAGTTACACCAAGCTACACACACAGACACACACAGGTATAGGCATGCATCCTTGATTTTCTGAGCATCCCTGATTTTCTAGAAATTGAGTCATTTAATTATTTGTTTAAATATCCTATTCATCTTTACAAATTTCCCAGTGCCCAGACTATTGTCTGAGAGAAACTAAGTGTTCACTCGTTTATTAGGTAAATAATTGTTCTAATAGAAATGTAAACTGTTACAGAGGTGCACAAAAATAAATTACTTTTACTAAATGGGGTTAAAGAAAGATACATTGAAGGAAATCGTACAGTAATTTTATCCTGAAAAATGAGTAGGTCCTTTAAAGACAAAGATGAAAGAATGACCAAAACAAGGATTTGCTAAAGAGACGAACGTCACATTTTTCTTTCCAGTTTGTTCTTTCAGACCAAGCAATCTCCCTGATGTGCAGAAATAAAACTAATGGTCTGTGTTAGAATTCTGTTGTGTCTTACAGAAGACTTCATCAGCCTACGGAAAATCCATCCTCCTCCTTCCCCTTATGTACAGAATCCTAATTTTGTCCATGGCAGCAAAGATGTCAGGTAACAAGTTATATTTCCTAAATTCCTTTGAAGTAATCATGACCATTTAGCAAATCTCTAGATGAAAGCACATATGCAGAAATTAGTGGGATTTCAGAGAAGACGTTCCTTTGTGGACACCGGTGTTGGTTTGTCCTTTTGCTGCTGCTTCTTCCATTCTACGATGTGAAGACTAGAGCCTCGTTGTTGGAGCACGAGAAATGATGAAATGACTAAAAATGGCCTCAGCATGAGTGGGTAAAATTATATCAGTGATAAATTATCTGTGGATTTGCTGTTACTGAAAGAACTAAATCACCATATTTGCTCAATGTACTCTTTGTGTTCTACAGTCAAACGCGATCTTCGTCTGAAACAAGCTATAATATATATTGCCTGACAAAGAAATGCTGTGCTCCCAGGTGTGCTGATAAAGTTTGTGGAGATGCATTCAGCAACTTTAGTGACTATCTTAGGGGCCCACCATTCAGTTATTGACACATATGAAGTATGAAGATGTATATTCACAAAACACAAATGATTGATTTTTGGCCCCAATTATTTGCTCAATGTACTCTTTGTGTTCTACAGTCAAACGCGATCTTCGTCTGAAACAAGCTACAATATATATTGCCTGACAAAGAAATGCTGTGCTCCCAGGTGTGCTGATAAAGTATGTGGAGATGCATTCAGCAACTTTAGTGACTATCTTAGGGGCCCACCATTCAGTTATTGATACATATGAAGTATGAAGATGTATATTCACAAAACACAAATGATTGATTTTTGGCCCCAATATCAAACTAATAACATATTGAAAACAGAGTGTCAAAAAGTCAGTAATAAAAGCCTTTTTGACAAAATCTACAAGATGTCATACCGGTGTAGGCTTTTGAGATCCTTCTGTGAATGGGTGGATGCATATGTAGGATTATAATAACAACTAGATTAACTATAACCCAACCCATCAGATCCCTGAGATTTAGGAAATATACTTTTCCAAGAATATCAAAATACCACAATTATGACAATTATATGATATCCATTCATTTTTACAGAAAAACAGCAAAAACATATTTTTAAAGTTCTAGGAGATAATTTGAGGTTGGAAAACCTCCATTTTCATGTTTTTATGCTGGATCGTTAAAACTAACATTTAGAATTACAACTTGGGTTTCCTAATAGGAATTCTAGACAGGATAGACTGATGCATTTGAGGGTATTTTGGGCTGTTTTTCTAGGATTTAACTTAGCGATGCTTTGTTTTACTGTGAATTATACTGGTAAGGAGAGGAAACACAGGAAGCTTTATTACTGAGGTAGAATAACTTTGGCACATGTGGAACAGAAACAGGAACAGGGAGAGAGGTTTGATGTAAATGGTGCAATCTGAAATTCACTAAAACAGAGCATAAGGCAAAAAACCTAACCCACTTCATTCATTAGTATGTCCAGTAAAAAAGTAAAATTGATCTTCTTCATTTAAGTCTATCATCTCTACTTTTCCTGTCTCTCCTAGAGACTCTGTGAAACGCATTCTTACTTGACCTCTGCCCACAGTACTGTCCCCATGTTGAGGACTGACCAAGTCTCCTTCGCTGTAATATGATAGCTAACCCAACATGGAAATGATGCCTGTTTCTCTCCGATGCTCATGACCTTTTTCACAATTGTGTGATGACCATGCTAACATTCAGAGCAGTTGAGGGGGAAAGTATTGTTTAAATGAAACTCCTGGTTAACCTAGTTTAGTCCTATTGAAGATTGGATGTGATTTGCATGCATTTTAGGGCAGAATTTTTTTTTTTTTTTTTTTTTTTTTTTTTTTTTTGGTGGGGGTGGGGGCAGCTGGCTGGTACAGAGATCATACCCTGGACCTTGGTGATATCAGCCCCATGCTCTAACCACCTGAGCTAACCAACCAGGCCTAAATGTAACTATTTCTTAAATCTTTACCACAGTTCAAGATTTCATACTTTTAAATGATATCTGTGTAGTAAGGAAATTGGCTTTGCCCAGAGAGTTGTCCCTGGCTCCTAGGAGGTATCCTCTAAACCCGTGGGCTTTCCCAAGGGATAGAATTGTCTTTGGGTTCACAGTGTCCCCTAAGACTATACCTGATACGTTGGGTGAATTCATGACTCAGGGGATATTGGCCATGCCAGGAAGACCAGCCAGATGATTTAAGTCTAGGAGTTTGGGGTACTGCAGTGTCAGTTGGCTTTGAGACTGAATTCAACTCCCTGGGCAATGGATCAAGTAGTCAGCCTATATAATGAAGCTGCAGTAAAACCCTGGACACAAAAGCTTGGGTGATCTTCCTGGGTTTCCAATCCTCTGTGCAGATGGTCACCAATGTGAATATCCAGGCCTGGAGGGTGATGTGGGAGGGGTCTGTGTCCTGAGGATGTGGAATCTCAATGTTTGGAAACCTCTAAACTATGCTTTATGTGTATCTTCCTTTGGCTGGTTCTAGTTGGTATTCTTCCTCTGTGATAAATGAAACAAAAGTATAATAGCGTTCAATGAGTTCTTTGATTCTTTCTAGAAAATTATTGAACTTGAGAGTGGTTTGGGGAAACTTCAAAACTGTACTTAAGGTCAGAAATCTTGGGCAGACTGGACAGTTGGAGAACTGTGTCCTTAACCTCACAGCACGGCCAACTCTAGGTACAGCATTGCTTAACATGAACAAATTTCTTTCAACATTATATCTACAGATCTACCTGCTTAAGGTGCAAAGAGCGAATGCATCTTTATTTAATGAAACAAGTACACTCAATTTGTCATATCCTCTGAACAATCAATACATTTTTACACTGTAATCTCATCCTGCCTTTGTCCCATGAGCAGCTTTATTTATGTGGTTTCTATTTGGGAAAAGTTAGTTTAGCTGCGATCACACAGAGAATACTCTCTCATTTGAAACTAAGCCTTTTTTTTCCCCCATGGACCAAATCAAGACTGTGGCAATAAAACACCTTGATTTTCATGGAAATTTTGTCTGTCAGATGCTAGAAGTGTTCTATCTACTACATTGCCATGTTTATTTTCACAATTATTTTTAAAATGTAGAAAACAAAAACCGCGAAAGTTTTCCCCAAAAATGTTGATGTTCTCATGATACTAGCAAATTTTTAAAAAATCGTGGCTTATTATAATGGGGTAAATAGTGTGAATTTTCCGGGACTCTGGAGGGATGCAAGATCTCAAATTTGACCAGGTCCAGCAGGAACAGATCTTTCCATGTGACAGCTGCTACTTATACTGGGATATGGCTTCTCAGTCATTAAGGAGTGACCCCACACTGAAGTGTGGAACAGACTTGGAAGAGAGAATTGCAGCAATGGAGACTGTGCTTGTGACACTTACAAAGTTCAACTCTCTACATATTCCACCTCATCAGTTCACCGGGGTGATAATGTCGAGTTGGCATCATCCCATTTCACGTGTAAAGTGGCTCGTTCATGCACTCAATGTCAAAATGTTTTAAATTCACATCTTTTTGACTCTTCATCACAAGCTTTTTACATGATCCCATTTTGCCATCAAAGTTTATTTTGTAAACTTGCCACTTTTTAAACTCTCTACCCGCTTTTCAGAGCACCTTATTTCTACCTCAGTTATTTTTATTTATTTATTTATTTTTATATTTTTATTTGTGTTACTCATGTGGGAGTCTCTTGCCACTAGAAAAGTATATTTATTTTATAAGTAAAACCCCAAGAAGGATTGGATTGTGACTACTTGTGGGCCTTAGAGAACATTAAATGATACCTAAGTTTAAAAAATGTCAACTACTTTGGCACCTGTGGTAGAGTTGTTTTTAGGCATGGGTCCTTCCTAATGGCCCTGCAACAATACCCCACAGAATGAGGCACATTCTACCTATCTGTAATAAGTGCCCCCTGGCACTTTAAGAGCATTCAGGGTATAAAACCCTCTCTTCAGAATAAAGATAGTGTAACCATCTGAATTAAAAGAAAATTAAATCAATAAGTGTTTTACATGGGAAACAGGCAGTTCAGTGCTTAATTTGAATGTGTGAAGCACTCTACAGCAGAGGGAAAACATTAAGTACATTTTTAAGAAGCAGTCACAGTGTCATCAGCAGAAGAAAAGGTAATTCCATGCTACTAAATGCAATCAAATCAAAACTCAAGAACACATATCAGTAAAGTCCTTGACTTGAAGACCAGAATGTTAGACACGTTAGGAACATCTCCACTCAAATGCCAGGTGGTTGTGGCGGTGCCTGTTCCATATTTTCTGGAGCTTTTCTTCTGAGGACTAGACTGTGTTTTCTTGATTTTCAGCAGATGCTATGTGGCTGGGCTGTTGTGCCTGACGGGGTCTCCCCTCTGCCTCTAAAGTTGGATAAATGGGAAATATTTTCTCTGTGTTCCTTGCTAGTTGAGTTTATGGGTGTAGCCCACCAATGAGACACTTTGCATGAGATTTCAAAGATGGAAGAGAATCAGCAGCCATGTTGTTTCTCATCCCAAAGCATGAATGTACAAGACAGGATTCAGCAGACATGAGACTGTGTAGCAAGCTCTGGCTTTCCCTGCAGTTAGGATGATCTCTGCTGCTCTCCTGTGGTTTCTGCCATTTCCTGACTCTCAGCAAGTGAGTAGCCCACACAAGGCAGTGCCTTTTCCCCCTTTTAATTACTCATCTCTTGCACTGATTCTGCAGGCATCACATTTCCCATATTAGAGTCCCTCCTGCTCAAAATACCTACGGTGACTATCTTGTCCTCACACAACCCTACATGATAGAGTCTTTGACCTTGAATACCCTCAGAATGACCAAGTGCTGATTGTTTCATTTGCTTAGTGAAGTTCCTCACTTTGAGTTATTCTGTAACATTATTCTTGTTCAATTAGTTCTCATTGCTGTATAATGGTCATTAAATCCACAGTGTAAGCAGTGGATGCAATTAACTTCAATATAATTTAGCACCACAGTAAAGGTAAATAGGAACATGCACGGACCTTACCAAGATCAGTTCACAGTCATCAGATTGGTCATTCATTGCCAGTAAGGAGGTACTCAAGATATCATTTCTCCCGTACAGCTCTCAGCTTTCCTTTGCAGATCGTAGATAAAATGTGGCAATTTAGAAATTAGAAGACCCACTGAGAATGGCATTGTCCATTTAAATGGATGTTTTCATAGTTTAACTCCAGGGGAAGCCCTTATATTTTAAGCCTATTTCTCTGCACTCTGCTTCTTTATTTTGCTCTACAAAATTTGGTTCAGGACATGTTTTTGAGAAACACAGTTTGAAATGGAGATTCTTGTGGGAGTGATTTATTAAGGGAGTGCTCTCAGGCAAACCTCTAAGGAAGTGAGGGATGCAGGACAGGGCAGAGGGAAAAAGTAATCCAGCATGGTTTAGACTGCAGTCCACACTCCACCTGTCCCCCAGGGGTGCCATTCTTTCAGTTGTATACAAGTCCACTGTGCTGATGACATATAATTTATCCAAAAAGTCATCTCTTCCTAGACACTCATTGGATAGAGAGTAACTAATCCATGATGTGCCATGTAATAAGTGCTGCTATATTAGAGACATACTGTTAGTGTTGCAGCCAGTGCAGGAAATAACCTCATATCACATGTGAGGTATTAACATGTTGACCATCCTGGATCTGCATTGTGAAGTCACATGCATGCAGTTTAGACAAACCTGTGGAAATGCACACTTTAGATTTATTTATTAACAAAACTAACAATAATATAAAAATCTTTATGCAATTCAAAAATAGTACAACAGGTGGACTATGCAACAAATGAATAAAAATAACTGAAAATTGGAAATGTATCATTGTTTTTCTCTACTATGAATAAAAACAAGAATTCTTAAATACTGCAGCATGCTCTTTTCATAAAAAATGCAATTGAATGCAAGAGTAGTCTGATTGTTCTGCATCCCATTATATTAAACTTAATTTGTGTCTATCTGAGACCTCTGATAAATGAGCTCTTAGCAAAAGCCTAAGGAGAGAGGATATTTTATGACACACAGAAATAGAATACCTGATCCTATTGTTTTCCCATTGTGTGACCATAAACCAAATTCCTATTGATGACTGATATGGGTAACATTTCACTGCATTCTAATCACCCTTGTAATTCATGATGAATAAAACATCTTGACCTCAAAAGAGATGAATATGTTTATTTTGTGTTCTCTCTCAGAATCACTTGTGTTGAATAGAAAGAATAATAATAATACATGCATACATATCAATAGGTATGGATTCTTAAATTAGTGCAAAATATTCCTTACTAGAAATTGCTTGAATTAAAAAAGGAAGCCAAAAGGACCACTTACTCTTTGGGGTATTACAGTCTCAGTAGGACTTAACATGGTGGAACTTGACACTGTTTAACCTCCTTTTTGACCTCAACCGAGAAAACCTTTTTACATGTATGTCCCTTGCCCAAGTAGATTAATGAATTCAGGATATAATAGGTCCCTAAAGTGATTTGCATGTATTGATTAAATGTCATGAATGAAATGCTGTAGGTTAAATTACTAGAGACACAGGAAATGGAGAAAGCACAATTGTAAGCATTGTTTGAATAAATCACTTGCCTGTTCTTCTTGACATACGATCATATTCTTCACATGTACCCCAGTGACTGCGTGAGTAGGGAGAATGTGGCATACAGCAGCAAGCAAAAAGAACTGTCAATGATGGCTCCAGCACTTTGGGGAACTGCCTCTAGAAAATGCTTCATTGTCTCACTAAAGCTATAAAACAAATGGTACTCGGTAGTAAGATTAATGAACATTTGACAAAAAGCAGACATTTCAAAATGGAGATTGACACTGATGTTTACAAACAAAACTGAACTTTTAGTTTTTTATAGGTAAAAAATTTCCCATGACCTAGGATTTCTTACTGTAAGCATGCTCTGCATGTAAGAGGGGACTTTTAGTCAAGGCCTTGCCAAGGATCAGAAGTTATCACGCCCTCACATGCCAAAATATATAATTTTAAGTTGTATAAGACCATGTCTAAAACAGGAGACCATAAAAGCATCCAAGAGGAAAATGAAAAAATCCTTAACAAGCAAACAAAAGGGACATCAGGAAAACAACAGTAAGAGTCTGGAATCACACCGCCATCAGCAAGACTAGTACCAGGAGCTATTATAAAAATACATTCTAAGTTCTAAAAAAAGAGCATTTTCTATCTAGAATTCTATATAAAAGAGTCTACTTGAATTCCATCAGGATAAAAAAAAAAAAACATCCAAACCTAGTTGGAGCTGAAAGCTCTGCAGTTGGATGTGTTGCAGAATGAGGGATCCAGAACGCATTTATGTGGTTCCAAGTCAGTGACTGTGAAGGGTCTCACACAGAAGCCTCCCAAAGTTTCACAAATGATAACAGAATGACGTGAGACTCCTTATTTGGAAACAGAGATGGTGTTGCTCAGGACACAGCAGGCAGCATGATCCCATGTTCACAGAGGTCCCCTTTGCTCACCAGGTACAATGTGAGCCATGAGGAGTGGCCATGCACAGTGGGTCTGTGGCACAGCTAAGGAACCCAAAGCTTCAGGAGCCTCCAGTTTCAAAAGGATCAGCTAGCAAAGCTGCCCAAGCTCTTCCCCTTACAAAGACATTATCTTTCTTATCTTGGTCAGGAAACAAGTCTGCCCTCTGCTCTAGAGGGAGACACTACCTCTGCCCTCCTGGGCTGTGTGTGACACATGCATCCTCTAGAAGTGATCTGGAGACAGATCTGCCACAGGATATATAGATACGCCACAGAGAAGTGTCTCCCAACTAGTGGTGTCAAGTGCTTGCTTTCTGTGGAAGGAGGATGCATTTCAGCCAGTGAAGGTGGGGATTAAATATCAGGCTGGACCAGGGTCACAGTGAATCAAGTGTGAGGAACTTTTATTCAAAGGAGGACCTAGAAAATGTTTCATGGGCATTCATTCTCTGGAAATTATTTTTCTAAAGAAAACTGTATTTTATCAAAGTGAGTTTGAAAATCAAGAAACACTAATAAATGGATTCGGGAAACAGTTATTCTGATCCAAAAATGCCAGAAAGAGAAATTCCACTACAACAGCTACTCACAAGCTTAAGGTCAAACATCCTTGAGTGATATGTGAGGCAGAGGCTTCTAGGAAAAATATTAAAATAAATTAGAGGACTCAACAAAATCATGATATAGTTGAATGCTTGAAAGCAAAAATGAGAATATATTAATCCATAGACTACAACTTGCAACTTGTAAAAAGTCAGCTAAAAACTTAGAAAAAATTAGTGCATCATTAATGATCACAAGTCACCTCTCACAGAGTGACAGAGACACAAAAGATTACTCAGATCCCATGTCCATAGAGCAATGAGAAGCCCAAAGGGACTGCACCAAGGGAGAACTCCTTTAAGAGGAGAGCCCAGATACAGCCCTGAGTCAGTTTTTGCTTCAGTTTTTATTGTAAAGACAAGGAAGTTACAGAAGAGAAACAGATGGTTAATCAATCATAGTGAAAAGATAAACAAACTGCCTACATGACAGTCTTCATTAAATGATGTGTAAGTTAAAATAATTCTAGTAATTTACTATCAAAAAGAGTCAAAAAACTAAGATATGTGACGTACAAAAAGAAACAATGAGATAATCACCAAAGTGCCTAACTCCCCAAGAAAC
>NW_007728461.1:304544-307282 GCF_000696425.1 Galeopterus variegatus | reverse complement strand
GGTCCTGCTTCCTCTTCAGCAGGTCTGGAATTCTGTCTGGGAATCTGCATTTTTAGCACACTTTTGAGCTTATTCTGCTACACAACTCATCGGGTAGCCATGCCAAGTATTCTCCACCCACAACAACTGGACTAAAACTCCCTGATTTATTTATTTTTTTCGTGGCTGGTTGGTACAGGAATATGAACCCTTGACCCCAGCATTGCAACACCACACTCTAACCAACTGAGCTAACCAGCCAACCCCCAAACTCCTTAATTTAATAGCCTGTAGGAAAGTACACTGCTTACACTGCTTTAAAATCACCAGGCAACTTAAAACTGACAGTAGTCATTGTTTTGACTAATAAGCTTGGAGATACTTATCTTTGATTCAGTCTCTTCTGTTGTCTGAGACTAAGATTGCTTCTCGAGAGAAAGTGTTCTGTACTGGAATTATTTATTTTTCACCCCTGGGAAGCATGGTTTGTGTCTTTTACTCTAATGTTGCTGTTTAGTTCATGTTATTGATTATAGATGACATTGACAGTAATAATCACACAGATGTGAAAGTAATCCATATGAATGCATGTCAGATGGAGAAACGTTTTGTATTAGCCACTGATGACAAGATCATCCACAAGAAGCTTCAGCAGTCACATTTCATCTGCTGCACAAAGGAGCAAGGAGATGAATGTTTCCCAAAAGGTTTTCAGTGCATGATTCATTTTCTTACTCTGAGTGTCTGTGTGTCTGCGTGGGGTGTGGAGAGGGAGTGTCTTTTCTCTCTGTTTTGGTCTAATCTTTCTTTCTGCTGCTCTGTGTTCTTGTCTTTCCGAGGTTGACCTTAAGGTTCGAGGAGGGGTGTGTTCTCTCGGCAGGACAGTGTTCTCACCCTTGGTTCCTTATGTGAGGACTATTGAATCCTTTGTTCCTTTGAGCTTTCCGGATAATTTACAATTTGTAACTTGATAAATGATTAGTCTTTTTAACTTTCATAGTTGAAATCAATAAGTGGCATTCTCATTGCTCCGAGGACAAGAAAAATAGTGAACATGACAAAGAAAGTGATAAAAGGGTTAATATCTGCCTATTTGGAAAAGAGAATGAGCCAGGGGCTCCCTGAGGGCTTCTGCTTCATCTTACTGTGTATTGAAATGTGAGCTGCAACCAACCGTCTGGTTAATAACAATTCATGCAGCTGTCAATCTTTTCGACCAGTGTCATCAATATTTTACACTGCAAAATAACAGCAATTAAGAATCAGGTCCAGGAGAAGCACTCGGGGCAAAAGTGTTGCTAACACAATAATGAAATCGACAATATAGAACCAGCCTTTCCAACAGGCATTCCAAGAAAGCTCTGACTGTGATTTTCTTTTCCAAACAGTATGAACCTCCATGCTTTATTGCAAAGGGACATGGTGCACTGTACAGACACTGTAACATCTGTCTGTGAAGTTCAGAGGAAAGTTCTTCTGGGACACTAATAACACTTGTAAGTAAGAGCAATGGTTCACCTGGACTCAGGACCTGCTGTGGTCTAGGCAATATTCTACATAGGAGATGAATTCAAACTTAACAAAAATCTGAATTGAAACAAATCTTGACAAATTTCTCCTTGATGTATAAACTAGCTTACAAAGCATACAAAAAATCAGATCTCCATTCCCCCCCCTAATCAATTTTTATAAGTTTTAAGAAAGGTGAAATTGGCCTTAGTTTTATTTCTCATACTTACTAGTGAAAATGACAGGAGTAAGGCATCAAATTCAAAATTCTATTTTATTTATTATACGAGCTTGAGTCAAGCTCTTACATATTTTTTTGTTTTATAGGTTCATATTTTAGCATCATTTTCCTTTGCACTGAAGTTTACCAACCGGAGATGACCCAAAACATCCTGATAGTTCTAGCTCAAAGTTAGGTCTGTGTACCTCATTGAAGACAAAGGAAGAGGGCCCGTGAGAACCTTGTGAGTAGGGGGTTTGGGGCAGAGCTGCTTATGGATGACTCTGAGCAGGGACTAGGCAGGGTGGGCAGCTGGACTGAACGTGCTCACCAAATGGAGGCAAAGTGGTGACTGGGTAGCTCAGCGACTTTTCATCCATGAGTCAGGAATAGTAATGCCAGGGTGTAGTGTAACTGGTAAGGAAACTTTGATCACACAACAAAGGGCATTTTAGTTGTTTCTACCTTGTCTGTATTCTATATTCTGATAAAAACATTGTTTCTCTTTTAAAAAAAAGTGAAAAGTACAAGTTCTACCTAGCAAGAGAGGGTCAGAATCTTCCAGAGAAAAGAATGGTTACATCTTTTAAACATTAAAAGGGCTTCCTGGCATTTGCTGTTTTTCCTGTTTGGGTTTTATCTTTTACTCCTATTAGTAATTGTTTAGGGTTATTAACCTGAATTAGGTTATTACATCAGGAAGAGATGTTAGCTGTAAACTAGTAAAACCAGCTTGGTTCATCTAGATAAAGTAGAACAGAGATATTTAAAGGACTTTAAGGAAGCACTTAATTTTGCTGAAGAATCACATTGTTTTCCATTATATTTTCTGTTGTCTTTCCCACTCTTCCTGGAAGATGGTATTGTGCCATCTTCTTCTCTAATTTACTACACGTGGTCTAACCACATAATCTTGTGTCTATAACACACACATACATACATGAAAAAAAGAACACAAAAACTGAAGCCATTAGAAAGGATGCCACCAGAACATTAATCCACTTACAAGTATCTTGGTCCAAAACCTCCA
>NW_007728461.1:302197-304461 GCF_000696425.1 Galeopterus variegatus | reverse complement strand
TGAAGAATCACATTGTTTTCCATTATATTTTCTGTTGTCTTTCCCACTCTTCCTGGAAGATGGTATTGTGCCATCTTCTTCTCTAATTTACTACACGTGGTCTAACCACATAATCTTGTGTCTATAACACACACATACATACATGAAAAAAAGAACACAAAAACTGAAGCCATTAGAAAGGATGCCACCAGAACATTAATCCACTTACAAGTATCTTGGTCCAAAACCTCCAGTAGTTCCTCTCTGTGTTTTTAACCATAAATAGATAGTTCTCAAAGTGTGGTCCCCAGTGGAGCATTATCAGAATCCCTGAGAATGTAACAGAAATGCAGATTCTGGAGCCCCACCACAGACCTGCTGAATCAGAAACCCTGGACGAGGTCCAGCAACCTGGTTTTAACAAGTCCTTTGGGTGATCCTGAGCCCAGCTAAAGTTTGACCCATTGCTAGCATATGTAGAATCCCAAAATTACACAGTTGTATTTCATAGTTTGTATGTGCATATTTATTTCATTTTTAACAGTGTAGTGGTAATATTGCACAAAAGTAACTCACCTGTGGTGTGTTTTTCACTCTCTGATAGGCGCACATTCTACGAACACTACCTACTTTCCCTTCCTGATGAGTGAGCAGGACAGAGGAGCTGCGGGCTGCCCTACTTTTCCCTTTCTTCCGTTGACATCATTTTTAGCTCAATGGGTTAGCTAATGCCACTTGAGGGAAGTAGCATTAGCAGAAAATGTCCCCCCAGGTTGTCTGTGTTTCTTAAAACCCTATTGCCTTCTTTCTGCACTCAGAATTCTTGTTCTCATGAAAGGTGTGGCTTCTTGGGCTGGCTGATAGAGCCCCCGCCTAGTCACAAGCGTAACACACTTACCTTGTACCGCCTCACAGCCTGGGGGACTCCTGGGTGTCATGGGTCCCCTGGAATGTTGTGCTCAGGGGGTGTCAGCAGCACTGTGTGCTGGTTTGGTGGTGAGGAGACACACTCATGGCATGCACCTGCCTCCTCAGCTCGCAAGCATATCCCACTGTCCCAGTAGATTTCATCCACCAAACACAAGCCCCAAGACAAAATTAGGAAGGATTTAGGATGGCATCAGCAGAGCACTGAACTAAGAGTGGGGGGCTTCTCAGCAGGGGGCCAGGTGTGCATATCCATGGAGCTGGCCCTGCTCAAAGCAGGTTCAAGTGCTCTCACAGCTCCCATGCAGGGAAAACACACACACACACACACACGACTCCATTTTTCCTGTAGCTGCTGCTTGATTTCACTTCTTCCCTTAGAGAAAAATTCCATGAAGAATTTCTCTGTACATTTGATCTCTGATTTCTCTCCTCCTGTTTTCTACTGTGTCGGCTAACATAAGGGTTCTGTTCCCACCACTGTGGTGAGGCTGCTCTTCTTAGGGTCACTAATGAGCTTTCTGTTGCTAAGCCCAAAAGCCAACATATACTCCTTGCCTTGACACAGGAGTATCTCCTTGAAATAATTCTTTCACAGGCATCCTGGGCTCCATGCTCTACAGTTTCCTGCCATCTCAGGGGCTACTCCTTTTATTCTCCTACGGCCTCTTTGCCCACCCTCTGAACATTGGTGTACCCACAGCTTAGCTTTAGTAATTTCTCTGTTCATAATCCTGTCCTCCATGTAAATCATCTGATTTACAAATCACCTACACAGTGTACGAGGGCTCTTCACAAAGTTAGTAGAAAGATTTGTAGTACCTTTTATTAAAGTATTCTTGGATTACTCTATAGATTTTTGTGTCTTTAGCCCCACGTCATTGCCTGAGTAACCGTGCATGATTTAGGTACCTCCATTTAACATGTTCAACACTGAACGTCTCTTACTACACATGTGATCCCTCAGAAAACCCTGTCGCTTCTGCCCCCGGATAACCTTATTTATCCATTATAAGATGCACATTACATATTTCCCATCAGGGATTTCAACATCTCTGATATCAGGATGCCTTTTACCATGTAGTTGACCAGATAACAGCCATGAATTTCCTGTGCATTTACATCAAAATGTGCACAATGGATCTCAGCGTTTTAAGAAATATCCAACAGACATTAGTGTTACAATCTGAAGAAATGCTGAATGACAGTGCATCTGATTTTACCAAAGACAGAACTGCGGGAAATAGATGGATATCAATGACACAGGATGTAGAGTGATTCAGAAGAATTGACTCAATGTACAAAAGTCGCTCTCAGTGACAGGAAACACACAGTTTCAATAGCAACACTTTTTTTTT
>NW_007728461.1:300918-301310 GCF_000696425.1 Galeopterus variegatus | reverse complement strand
CTCTTGCAGCAGAATGCTGGTGTGCAGATATAGGATATATATATATAATATATGTCTTTGTCTTTGGGCTACACTGTTCATATTCTGTTTATTTATGAATTAATAGAATGTGAGAACATATTCATTTATAATTTAACAGGAATGTGGTTTGAACCCACATCTAAAATATATAAACACTTTAAAGAACATGTCCTTATGCCGATTAACCAACAAGAACAATACCCAATTGTATGAGGTATTACAATAAGCTAATACCCTTTAAAATAAGCTCCTCACATTGGGCTCAGATATGCAATCTTGAAGAACTCCTGTGCAGAAATTACTAATCACTACCCCACATCTGATTTCTCCTCTGTATTCATAAACTTCAATTTTAGCTGGTGCAATTTACC
>NW_007728461.1:287319-300635 GCF_000696425.1 Galeopterus variegatus | reverse complement strand
CTGCCTAAAAGGTGCACAGGATTTGCTGAACATCCGGATGGCATCTTGGCTTATGGGGACAGTAGCCGAACACTACATATCAGCCAATGGAGCTCTGGAATGATCCATAAGACACTGAACTGTCAATGTCTTGGCTGGAATTCGTGACTTATGTGTGAAAGATAAAAATCTGGCACTTAGGGTTTTCTTTAACGGGCAACTGAATCTATGATACATACCCTGAGAAATTACCCTAAACTGCTGTGAATTCCTGGAATGTGTAACTTGTTCTAAGGGTATTCCAACCATGTACAAGATGAAAATGTCTTAGAATGAGGAGGCTCAGTATAACCAATAGGAGAGAGAGACAACCAGCTTAGTTATCCTTCCACCCATCTCAGTGGGAGTAACTGCAGGGGGTTGTAAGTGACTTTTATTTCTTCATTTCTTGAGAAAACAGGAATTAAGTTTACATTTGAAAACAGGTGGACTCTTGCATAGAAGTCTATCTTGTGGAGAATAAGTTAAAGTAGTAGAACATGCACCTTTACTTTCAACTTGAGTGGCCCTGTCCTTCATCTATAGAAATCTAAAGTGGGAAAAACTTTTCTCTATTCTATGATTTTTGCTGTAAATAATAAAGATAACTTCCATTTGTATAGACACACATGATCTCATTTGAGTCTCACAAGCATTCTTCAGGGTTGGAATTATTATCTCCATTAACAATGAGAATCAAGGTCAGAAAGTCTAAATCAGTTGTTCACATATACACACTGGCAGAGATGGGTCTCAAGTATGCATGCTGACTCCAAATTGGGATTCCTGTATTAAATAGCACATTCGTATCCAAATTCAAAAAACAGCCAGAGTGTGAGTCTAATGTCATTTGACATCTGAATTCCAAGTGTGTTGATTTTTATTCATAATCAATGTGATCTGGACGATGTTCAATATTAAGAAGCACACACTAAATTTTCAAGTCATTACTAAATATGCAACATTAATTATAAATACTTATTACTACTTAATGGTTGAATCTTCTGTATTCATTCCAGGACAGAGTTGACGGTTATACAATGAGGACATGCCCCGGGCTTTGGAATTTAGTCATACTTAGGCAGAGTGAGTTCAATCCAATTGCAACATTAGAGTTACTTATCCATTGCCCTGAATGGCTTGGCATGTTGGAATCCACTGGCAAAGCCCACAGTATTCTGCTAGAATGAGATATTTTCACCACAGTCAAGCAGATGAGAATTGAATATATCAGAATCCCTATTTTTCATGATTGAGGCTAAGGAAAAGCGGAGGACCAAATCAATTTTCTGACCTGGTAAAATGACTTTATATCATCTCAGAAATTGAAGACATTATAAATGTAATCTATTTTAAACTTTTTTACACTAGGTATAAAGTAGAAAACGTAATTCTTTTACTGAGCGCTCTTACAAAGGAATCATCCTGTTTTCACTTATTATATCTTAAAAATTAGCATATTTTAAATGAAAACATTAATTTCAATAAACAAATGCTACTGGCTACAATAATTCACTCTTCTGTGTTTATAAAACCAAATTCGTTTTAATGCTTACCTTTATAATGCTTTTGAACAGAAATAATGCTGAATCGGGACCAGGAAAAGAAGAGAGGAATATTGTTTAGAACAAATACTGTTATAAGCATTTTAGCATCCATTTGGAGATATCCTCTAGCATTTTTATAAAGATTTAGGACCAGGACTCAGAAACACTCAGAAAACTAAGTTCTGACCTTTGATTTTGATTTAATCCCCTTGAAAAATGGTGCGATAGTCTTATCTGAAAGGATTTTATATATTTTTTCTTTTTGAAGTGATATTTATATTCTTACTTTAATTACTAATAAATTCAGAGCAATTACACTGGCTAGAAAAATGTATATATAATATAAAATATTTAAAAATATTGACTAATTAATTTCATTATTCAGAACTGAATCTTTTGTGGATAAAAATGTGATGAAATTGACAATGTTAGAGTTTTCTTAATCAATACATTAATTATCTACACAGGGCAATCTTGCCTGAAAATATAATATTCATATCTATGCTGTACTATCCTATTAGAATCTAGGTTGTTGGAAATGGCATTAGTGCTGAATTTCTTTAAGCCCTCNCTATCCTATTAGAATCTAGGTTGTTGGAAATGGCATTAGTGCTGAATTTCTTTAAGCCCTCCAGGTTAATCACTTTTTCTAAAAGCAGGGGCTAAACATCTGAAGCACAGATTACCAAAAGGTAATCAGAATCAGGTATCTACATGAAGTCAGGGCTGTCATCCCCTGAGATGATCTATAAGATGTAGCAGTATTTAATTCCCTTTTGGGGGGAAGACAGTCCATGGCTTTCATAGGTCATCAAAGGTTGAAAACTTCATTTATATATTATGTCCTTTGGACTCACATGATCCCTCTCACTGAAGGTTAATCACTTTTTCTAAAAGCAGGGGCTAAACATCTGAAGCACAGATTACCACAAGGTAATCAGAATCAGGTATCTACATGAAGTCAGGGCTGTCATCCCCTGAGATGATCTATAAGATGTAGGAGTATTTAATTCCCTTTTGGGGGAAGACAGTCCATGGCTTGCATAGGTCGTCAAAGGTTGAAAACTTCATTTATATATTATGTCCTTTGGACTCACATGATCCCTCTCACTGAATTGTACTTTGGTATTGTATTCTATCCTGAACTTGAAATGCAGAACTTTTCATGCAGTGATCGTGCACATGCAACTGCTATATTTATTGTGGGCATTTTGTTTATTAACGGTGTGTGCAGTAGGAGACTGCAGTGGAGAACTGTGCTCCACTCTGAGGTGATCTTGTTGATGACAGGCACTCATTCATTCCACCTGTGTTTACTAAATGCATGTGGCCACAGACCCTGCTTGGCTTCTGACTGGTGACCCCCTTCTAGACATGCTCACAGGAACCTCCTCCTTCACAGAACTTCCATCCCTGTGACTTTATGAATTTTACATTCCAACGTGAATCCTGGGCATTTTGAAATGCATGACTAATTGCGTTTCCTGCCTTGCTCTATAGTAGCAATTATATGGGGTTTTATGGCATATATGAGGGTACTTCAAAACATCCCTGGAAAAGTGGAATTAAAAGATAACACAAATCCTTCCATAAACTTTTTGAAGTACTCTAGTATTTCTATAAACTCTCTCGATTTCCTTATTTTATTTCCCTTCATCCAAACTTCATCCAAAACTTATTTATAAGTTATAAAGCCACTTTAAATTCCCTCAAAAATAAAGCAACAAATAATTTTTTTTTTAGAAAAAGCAAACTTGGTTAATTATTAAAAAATGATTTAAAACAGGGTATATATTTTTACCTTAAAACTTTTTTTACCTGTATTGGAATGAATTGGAATACATGTTACACTTGCTTTTACTTCTTTTGGATAGAAAAAGCAAACTTGGTTAATTATTAAAAAATGATTTAAAACAGGGTATATATTTTTACCTTAAAACTTTTTTTTACCTGTATTGGAATGAATTGGAATACATGTTACACTTGCTTTTACTTCTTTTGGATTTGGGGATAATCCAGAATAAAACCCCAAGTTTAACAAAATATATCATGAAACTTCTGTGACTTTTTGAGAGAAATTCTTTTAAAAGTTACCTTAGAGCAAACCTCCATGCATTGTCAACAGTTGGTTCTATGCAAGACTGGTTACATAATTTGTGGTCACCAGTGCAGAATGGAAATTCAGGGCCTATTATTATTTTGTTTGCTCAAATCATAATAAAAATTTTAAGACAGTAACAGCAGAACATTACACCAAGTGCAGGGATTCTAGAGCAGAAGATTGCAATATACAAAAGTCAGTTGCAACTTATTGAAAGCTATGGTAATCAATGTAGTGTGGTATTGGCTGAATAATAGACAAATAGATCAATGAAACAGAATAGAGAGCCCAGAAATAGATACATAAAAATATAGTCAACACAACCTTTGACCAAGAAGCAAAGGAAATACAGTGCAGAAAAGATAGTCTTTTCAAAAAAATGGTATAGGAACAACTAGACATCCACATGCAATAAAATAAAATAAAATGAAATAAAGTGATAGTAATCTAGATATAGACCTTCTGCCCCTTCACCAATATTAACTCAAAATGGATTAGAGACCTAAATATAAAATGAAAAACTGTAAAACTTCTAGAAGATAGCATAGGAGAAATCCTAGATGACCTTGCATTTGGCAATGAATTTTCAAATATAACACAAAAAGCATAATCCATGAAAGAAATAATTGATAAGCTGGGCCTTATTAAAATTAAAAGTTCTGTTCTCTGAAAGACAATATCAAGAGAATTAGGAGACACACCATGCACTGGGAGAAAATAATTTCAAGAGGCATGTGTGACAGAGCATTGGTATCCGAAACATACAAATACTTTTTAAAACTAAGCAATGAGAAGACAAAAGACATCTCACCAAAGAAAACATACAGTTAGGATATAAGCATATGCAGAAATGCTCCACATTACACATCATTAGGGAAATGGAAATTACAACAAAGACATGCCACTGCACACCTGCTAGAATGGTCAAAATCCAGAACACTGATGACACCAAATGCTGGGGAAGATGTGCAGCAAAAGGAGCTCTCGTTCACTGCCTGTGGGGATGCAGAACAGTGAAGCCACTTTGAAGGACAGTTTGGTGGTTTCATACAAAACTAAACATGCCCTTACCATATGATTCATGGCAATCACATTCCTTGGTATTTATCCAAATGTGTTGAAAGTTGTGCCCCCACAAAACCCATAAAAGAATATTTATAGAAGCTTTATTCATAACTGCCCAAGCTTGGATGCAACTGAGATGCCCTTCGGTATGTGAATGTGTAAATGAACTATGGAACATGCAGACAGTGGGATATTATTCAGCACTGAAAAGGAATGAGCTATTAAGCCACGAAAAGACATGGAAGAACCTTAAGTGTTTGTTAGTAAGTGAAAGATGCTAACCTAAAATTGCTAAAAACTATATGGTTCCAAATATATGATATTCTGGAAAAGGCAAAACTATGTAAATAGTAAAAAGATCAGTGGTGCCAGGGGTCGGGGGCAGGGAGGAATGAATAGGTGGAGCAGCAAGGATTTTTGAGCAGAGACCCTGCTCTGTATGACACGGTAATGGTGGATACGAGTCATTGTACATTTGTCAAAACCTGTAGAATGCCCAACACAAAGAGGGAGCCCTAATGTCAGCTACGGACATTGATAATGATGTGTCCGTGTAGATCCACACACCACAACAAATACCATTCTGGTGGGGGATATCGACAGCAGAGAGGCTCTGCATGGGTGTTTGTGACTACGGACATTGATAAGGATGTGTCAGTGTAGATCCACACACTACAACAAATACCATTCTGGTGGGGGATATCGACAGCAGAGAGGCTCTGCATGGGTGTTTGTGGGAGAGTTGTCAGTAGTTTATGGGAACTCTCTGTACCTTCTCTTCAATATTGCTGTGAACCTAAAACTGCTCTAAAAATAAACTCTACTAAACGTTATTTTTTAAAAATTAAAATCTTAATGCCCATTACTCATTAAGAATTTGGTGTCGTTGAAATACTGGCTTTTTCTGTAAATCTTAAAATACAAAGGTCAAGAGGCACAGCCATTGCCTTGTTTAGGGTGCTAGTTCTGAGTGAAGCATTCCGGGTAAGTACTTCTTAGGATTACACTTTCATGTTTTATTCTCCCTGATGATAGATCTTAACTGTCCAGATACATCTCTTTCCATATCCTTCTGTCTTGGTTAAAGCACCGTGGACCAAATGTCATTTTCTCGATTTCATAATTTACCTTCCTCTTGAGAATAGGTGGTGTACAGACCCTCTCCCACGTGGTCAGGTTTCACACCTAGAAAGGTTACCCTTGCATGTGGAACTTTTGAGCCCAAGTGGATAATAACTGTAAACAAGTACTCTGTGAGTAATTGTCTGAAAGCTGAACCAGAGACTTGACAAACCATGGTTTTCAATGCAATTTGTGCTCCTGAGTTTGCAAATTGAAAGAGCTTGTCCGATTTCCTGACATTCACGGGCAACACTTTCCTGTCTCAACTGTGGATACATTTTCATTATCCTTAATTGGTGTTAAGTATGAACATCCTGCCCCCAATGCCATCACCTCGCATATCCCATTTAAGCATCATTAGCTTTTCTGTTTACATTCTCTTATAAGGAAATAAGTTAGAAATATTATAGGAAGTGAGCTAAAAGCATTCAAAAAACATTTGCATTGTGTCAAATTGCTAGTCTATGCAGAAGCTAACAATTTATATTCTCCCCATTACCATGAATGCTACAAATTTTGTGGCTTACACTGTAATTTTTGTTTAAAAGGCATTATTGCCTGCAATCTTAGCTCACTTGGTGCTAGTCTAGTAAATGGCCATCTTTCATATCAAAAATTTCAATCTAAGTACTGATCGGCAAGTTAATATTATAGAAAGTGCACCCTAGGGGAATATAAAGAGATGGTTGGATTTTAGAACCTAGTAAAATAGTTCTTTAAAATGGGAATAGTTTAATCAACAAAATGACTTGGAGCAAGTACGCTCCTTCCTGGTGTTTCAGTTTATTTGACTGATACTTCAAACTCTCAGTTTCTTGTCATGTACTTTTTCTTTGTTTCAGATGTCAATTTTAAATGATATATTGGTTTTCTAGAAATGTAATTTGATATATGCATTCTTCCCTTGAAATGAATAAAAATAATTCTAAACATTTTTTTTTCAAATATTTAGAAACTCCATTATAGTTCTTGTCAATTTTTTCATGGGGCAGAGTATGGTGGGAAGGGTCTTACAGTCAGTCTTCTGTGCACCTGACCCCTGTCCCTTGTGGGGGTTATGATCTAATTTAATACAATTTACCCTTCAATGTAATTTTAATGGAATTTTCCCTTTAATATAGTTTTGGAGACTTGAAAAACGCTTTCGTCAGGTGCCCCTGGATCATTTCTCCCAGTGGCATTTTCTCACACTGTCATCACTCAAGTGACACCGTGGAGATGCTGCTGTAGCTTCTCGGAGACTCTGCAACAGCTGCCCGCCCGCCTCATTAGACGTCTCACGTGGCGAGCCTCACTCCCGACATTCCTGCGGGCTGGTGTCCTCATCGTCCCTCTAAGTCAAAGGAACAGGGCGCAGAAGGCCAGTGATCTGCTTCAGTTCCGTGGAAAGGCTGGCAGACCTCGGAAGTGACCCCAGGCCGTGTGCGTTCCCGTGCCTCCCTGTCCTCGTGGGCATGGCTCCATCTGTCCAGGTCCCCTCGGGCTGTGTAAAGACACACCCTGGCGTGGAACAAGGTGGCACTCTGGCCCCTGCAAGGATTGACTGCACCGTGCGAAGAGCAGCACATGGTCCCAGCGACCCTCCTGTCCCGGAGGAGCCTCCGCCTTCCTGAGGACTTCCCGCCCTCGCAGGCGTGGCCGTGGGTATTGTCACAGGGGCCGGTGGGCGACACCAAGTCAGCACAGAAATCAAACGAATGTGAGGGGCTCTCTTCACTGAGGTCTCTGACAGCAGCGCGTTAATCATGCACACGAGAATTAGTCCAACATTATTTTTGTCATCTCTTTCAAAATAATGTACTAATGTCTCTGCTCATTAAATTGCAAGATCTTCTAACACACACACAGACACACACGCAGACCACACACACTACACATAAGCACACACTACACATCACACACACAGACACACACACAACCACACACTATATGCACCACACACACTACACAGAAATACAAATGCTGCACATCGCACATACACAGAAACCACACACTACACACACCATACACACCATACACTACACAAACACACACACAATACACTACACAAACACACTACACAAGCGTAAAAATACACAGTACACATCACACACACATGCACCACACACATAGACCACATACACTACACATAAACACACACACTACACATATTCAGCACATGCAGAGCACACACAGACACACATACAAACACACAAGTACCACACACAGAGACACACACACATATACCCCACACACTACCCATCAAATATACACCACACATAAACACCCACTACACATCACACACACATAAACCACACACAACACACCTCCCTTCTGCAGGTAATTGATGGGCTGCTGTTGAATGCACACTGCGTCAGGAAAAACGTTTAGGGCTACTCAGGGATTTTGCCCCTCGGTGCTTTCAATAACACACACATTTGGGATTACTCTTAATGAATAAGAATAAGAATGCGCAGTGAGATGGTGATGAATTATAGAGTTGTTAATCATCTCATGTTGTAAGTGAGGCGCAGAGAGGTTAAGGAGCTCCTCCAAAGTCACGCATCTGTTCCATTGCAAAGCCAGGAGTTAAAGATATCAAGTGGTCCAGCTGCAGGCCCAGGGATTGCACTAGACTGCCAGTCTCCTTCTCTGAAACATCTGACAAGCCTCTTACAGATGTACGTTGGGCCTAAAATAGAGTTAGTACAAAGCATTTTCTGAATGGTGCATGAATTAAACTACACATAAAAGCATAAATTTCTATGTGAAACTTCCCATAATGTTTCATTAGAAATCACTCAGAATAAAATAAAAATATAACCTCAGAGAAAAAGAAGGATATTTAGAAAACACAGAGAATAGAGTACCTCTTTTATTAAGACATTGTCAAATTTATTTGAAAAATTCTTTTCCAAAATGTGTGAGCCCCATCAAACCAGAGTATGCATATGTGGCCCACCAAAAGTTACATTTTGCAAAAGAAAAATGTTATGGGACATCCAAATAATTTATATTATTCTAATATAATTTTCTGTGGTGGACCCTATGATCATGAAATATTCAAGTTCAGCTGATGCCTGCTGTGAAACATATTATTCTAGTTTGTCTTGAGCTGTTCACAGCAAAATGTTCCCAATCATGGAAGCTAAATGCTAAAACTTGTGTCATTTCATATTTCAAAGCCATCCTGGAGTACTTCACTTTATTTTAATGTTTTAATGCTAGAGATACGAACATATTTCCCTGATTATCTGTTTGTGACTTAACTTACACAAAGAAACCAAACATGAGGAATTAATACAAACTGTTCAATCCATACCCGTTATAGCTGGAACTATTTTCCTCCTCAGCGGTCATTTTTCCTTATGTGAGGTTTCTGGAGTCTATTGATTGGGCTGAGCAGGTTGACGGGTAATTTAGCATCCCCTGGGCTACGTGAAGCCTCAGTCTTCCACCTCGCTACTTTCTCCTCTGCCTGAATATTTGATTGCCTTCCTTTATTATGTGGGCTGAGCCTGACCTGAATATTTCACATTTTCACTCGTTTGCAGCCAAGAGTTCCTCAGGAGGAAAACCCTGCACGTGTAATGATATATTGGCAGGGTAGACATCATTACCAAATTAAATACCTGTCTGTGAGGCTCAGGGATGAGCACGGTGCCATGTTGCATATTAAATTCAAGAGAAACTTGGGAAGAGAGAAAAGTTCACGCTGCAGAATGCTGTACCCCCACCAGGCCAAGTAAGAGCAGAAGACACAATTGCTAGATCTCTTCTTAATTCTGCTGCTTCTCTTCTGCAATAACACCTAAGTGTGCTTTACAAATTGATTACACGTACACAATTACTACCCCCAACACACACACACACACTCACACACACACACATTCATACGCAACTATGGAAAGGCCTAGACTGGTATTTCAACTCCTGCCTTGGTCTAATGAATCAGTCTTTGATACCTGGTTTTTAACCCTAGGAAATAGCCCAAAAATGCCTCAGGAAATAAAGACAAAGAAGAGGAATTCGTTGTTCTCATGGACATATATTTTTCTTCTTTTTTCTGTTTTCTTTTAAATTTATTTTATTTTTTTCTTCTAACTTTTTAGTATACATTGTAGTTGATTTTCGTGACCCTTTACCCATTTCTCTTCCCCTTCCCTCTCTCCCCTCCCCACTACATCATATCTGTTCAATTTGGATATATATTTTTCAAGTTTGAAAGATATACAGGCACTTAGTAATTTAAAAAAGAAAAACAACTTACTCTTGGTATAAACTTAAATTTGTTTTATCATAATGTTTCTTAAACAATCATAAATAAAATCAATGTGTGTATATGTATATTATTTATTTATTTATTTTTAAAATATTGTTCAACTGTAAAGAAAAGAGAATTTACAAAAGTTACATGAAAAAGACTATCTTCTTTGTCTTGTATTGGGTGGGGAGGACCTGTGGGGGCCTGAATGGGAAAGACCACCGTGCTGTCAGGGGAGCAGGAATGCGGTGAGTGTCCAGGTGTCCAGGGCTGCTGTGACCCCTTAGCAAAAACTCAGTGCCTTAAAACAACAGAGATGTATTCTTTTAAAGTTCTGGAAGCCAGAGTCTGAGATCAGTTCACCAGGCTGGGACCAGGGTGTTGACAGGGCTGCACTCACTGGGGAAGTTCCAGAAGAGCATTTTCTTTTCTTTTTCTTTTTGTTTTTTATTTTATCATTACACAATGTAAACACTTTTTGTGGCCCTTGACCAATTTCTCCCTAACCTGCCTCCAGGGGAGCATTTTCATTGCTCATCACATGCCACCCGTCCTCTGCGGTGGAATTTCTGACTGCCTTACTCTCAGGAGTACATGCAGGGCCCACCGGGATCACCCGAGCTAATTTCTCCATGTCAAGATCCTTAATCATATCCGTAAAAATCATACCATATCTGTTACCTATTACCACATAATGTAACAATCATGGGTCTCAGGAATTAGGACCAGATATCTTCAGGGTTTATCATTCAGCTGACCATACAGTGTTAGTGAGAAAGCACCAGGCACAAGGGTGGTAAGAAAGTCCCCTGTGAAGGGGACAGCCAGGACGGAGGCAAGCAGAGGGAGGAAGGCATCCATGGGGGAGCAGGTGTAACAGAGATGAAAGGTGGGAATTGATCAAATAAATCAGCATATTGACAATGACAGCCGGGTTTCTCTCTCTGTTAGAAAGTGTATTTTAGATATGAAAAGGGAGAAAAGCAGAATGAACTTTTTGTATAGAATGGAGTTGGCGGTATTTATGTGAACTCAGGATTTTCTGTGAATGTAGATCCATATAAAGATATATAACATACATACAAATGGAGATGTATGCGTGCACACACACACATGCATATATAATTACATGTGTGTTATCTGACTCTGCACACTGAGAAGACCTAGGATTAGTGAAGCCCCAGTAACCATGAGCAGACCTGTTACACTGACCATCTCTTCTGAAAGGAACCAGTGCTCCCTGGAGAAAAGCCTCATCCTATGGCTGGACGAGGTGTAGAGTAAACCTTATTGTATCACAAGAAGGAAAGAGCTCGTGATGAGGGAAGGTCAAAAGGACACAAAAAATAGCTTCCATGAGCTCCCATTGCCTGAATCAGGGATGATTAAAACAACAATGTAGTGATAGAAATGGAGTGTAACTTATCAAATCTAATTGGAAATTATGAGTCTTTGCAGATATGAATGGTGAATGGTTAGGTAGATGGATGACAGATAGATATGATAGATTATAGATACATATGATAGATAATAGACATAATAGATAGATGGATAGATATGTAGATATGATGGATGATAGTTACGATAGACAGATCGGTGGACAGACAGACAGGAAAGTTGCACAATGACGACATGCCTCCCCTCAGAAACACTTACTATTACAAAGGGAAAATGAGTGACCTCACCATGACGCCTGGAAGGCCTCATTGGGACTGAGTGACTAACTTAGGCATCACTAGTAATGACAGTGATTGAAACCTGGTGTCACTTGAGAAGAATCAATGAGAAGGACCACCATCCCTGTGTCATCTTCCAGGCAAAGATTTGCAGCCTGTACCTCAACCAACAGAAAACGTAAGTCAAGCTGAACTGAGGGATATTTTAGGAAATCACTGCCTTGTTCTCTTCAAAAGTGTCAACAAATGAAAAGTCAAGGAAGGAAATGTGTCTGTTCCAGACTAAAGATGACTGAAGAAACACGCCCACTGAATGCAAGACCTGATTTAGACATGAGTCCTTTTGTCATCAGGGCAGCATGGAGCTGACTGATGACACTTGAATGAGGTGTGAGGAGGGGATGGTAAGAAAGTTAACATCCTGAGAGTCCTGAATGTGAGGCTGGTAATGTGGTCAGGTAGGAGAATGTCCTTGTGCATAGGAAATGCAGAGTGATGTGCTCAGAACAACCTCATGGAACTTGCTATCAATCTAGAAAACATACTCTAAAACGGCTGAGGAAAAAACACGTTTATTGGCATTTCCATCTTTTCTGTAGCTATGTTACTTTAAAATAAAAAAAAGTAAAAGCATAACAAAACTATGAAATTATTATTTTATTTCCTATGATGGAAGAGATCTCCCCTTGAAAGGCCCATGCTGTACTCGTGGTCAGTGCAGTAAGTCTGGTCTGCAACATGAAACACAGTCACTTGGTAATCCTACAGCTTTATCCTATTTGGCCGACTGTAAAGCCCTAACTCATGCAGGTGGTCGCAATGTCATTTTGTCCTCACTTGTCATGACTGCTTCATGTAGGTGTGAAGTCTCCCTGTCTGTCCTTGATGATTAAAATGTCACACCTTCATCGTCACTCCATGGTCAACACAGACGGAAGTTTAGTGACCAAGATCACATTGAAGTTTGAATGTGAAATCCAAATAATAATAAATGTGTGTATGTCATTACATCATCCAGGTCAAAATATAAATAAATTAAAAACAGGCAATTCATAGCAAAAAACATAAATGATTTAGACTTGTAAGTAAATATAAACTGGATAGTAAGTGAAAATTAACACAGTATTGACATATTGCTTTAGACCTATCTGACTGGGGGAAAAATAAAATTTGGAAAATATCACGTGTTGATAAGAATATGGCAGACAGTCACAGAATAAATGGATACAGCCATTCGCATTATCTGTCTGCAGAAAATCAGTGAAAGCAGGCATGTGAGAGTACACTACCCCGCAAGTATGCTTCCAGGCCTCGGCACAGAGGAGCTTGTACACAGCAAGGAAACTTGAGAGAGTCCCATCCTTGTGTGAGTTATAGGAGCGGCTCTTTATGTGTCGAAAGCAACTTAAGAGTCCATAGTAGTGAAAAAAAAATAAGTAAAATAAAGAAAACAAATAAAATGTGTACAAGATGCCATGGAGTAAGCAAAAGAAAGGAACTATATTTATGTAAAACACCCCAGGCAATACAGCAGCATAACATTG
>NW_007728461.1:284649-286902 GCF_000696425.1 Galeopterus variegatus | reverse complement strand
AAAAAAAATAAGTAAAATAAAGAAAACAAATAAAATGTGTACAAGATGCCATGGAGTAAGCAAAAGAAAGGAACTATATTTATGTAAAACACCCCAGGCAATACAGCAGCATAACATTGTGTGAAAAACTAAAAGAAAAAAAAGGGAGTGGGGGGTGTGAGGGAGGGGACAGCATATTTTTTAGAATACTATTTAAATTAAAAAAAATAATTAGAACTGTCGAAATTTATTATTTTCTTAGAATTTGCATGTATCTATATGCTATGAATTGAATGTTTGAGTTCCTCCAGCATTCGTATGTTGAAGCTGTAATTCCCAATGTGATGGCATTTGGAGGTGAGGCCTTTGGAAAGTTATTGGGTCATGAGGGCAGAGCCCTCATGAATGGGATTATTGCCCTTATAGGAGAAGATGTAAAAATGTTTTCTCTCTCTCTCTCTCTCTCTATTGCCCGCATGTGAGGACACAGCGAGAAGGCGGCCATCTGCCGACCAGGAAGAGAGCCCTCCCCAGAAACCAAACTGGCCACTGCCATTATCATGGACTTCAAGCCTCCAGAACTGTGAGAAATAAATGCCTGTTGTTTAAGCCACCCAGTTCCCACTGGCAGCCAATGACTGTCACACATTCCAGCTACCTAACCAGCAGGCCAGCCTCTGTGACCCCATATCCGCTGGTTTCATAGTTACATTTGCAGCAGTATCAGGAAGTGTGTAGGGGGAAAAAGTATTAGTATTTCAGGAAGTTCAGGCCTTATCTTAGATGATCATATTTTATATTCTAGCCATATCACTTGTAATTGAGTTTAAAATAGTAACATACTTTAAAATTCACATATGGTTGAAGAAGTTTCTTTCATAATATACACCAAAAAAGCACCTTCATAATTTAGGTGCATGCAGTCTGCAACCACACAGACTGTTTCTCAGCATGAGGTGGAGGCCTCTGTCCCGTGCAGTATGACCCACAGCCAGGAGCATCTGCAGATTCCTCCTCTTGGGGAGATACGGTGAAAGAGAGTGAAACTGTTGACCAAGTCAAGCAATGAAGCAGCTGCGCAACAGCTGGTGAGCAAAAGCATACTTGCCTTATCAGTTCTGCTCTTGAGATCCTACATGTCTTGGGTGCACAGACCCCTGCCCTCCAGGACCCTGGAACTCTGGAGTTAAGCAGAGGGAAGAAGAAAATGGGGGTGGCCTGAAGAGAGAGAAACTGGAGAAACCAGAGAAAGAAGGAAGGAAAGTCTAATTCCTATGCAGGAAGATGTAATTAATCGATGACTTGATGGGAAATTAAAGACGTGTTTTTCCTTCTGCTCAGGACTCTGCTACCCACGTCGGGGATGAGAAAGGCTTTCTTTCTGGCAATGGCTTCTACATCCATGCCTTCTCTGATGGTATAAGCTCAAAATCAAGGGATTGAAACAATATAGGTTGTACAGTCCTTTACAGTTTACGAAGCTCTTTCAAACATATGATCTTATTTGATCGCCACAAAGTCAATGAGGTTATTTGTGCATGTTTTAACAGCATGCAGTAAGGCTGAGAGATTCGAGCACAAGTTTCCATTTCCAAATGTTGACACTATAAAGCATATTGTAAATGCAGTATTGTGATGGGCAGCAAGAACCATGCACACTGACATCATTCTGCCAAGAAACCATGTTCTGAATCAGATAGGAAGTGGTATGAAGTCACTTTAAGGATAAAGTATGCCCTACGCAAAACTCAACTGACCATAATCTGTGTAAGAGGATTAGCATATCAAAAAATGAGAATGTGTCAATAAGAATTAGCAGAAGTAAGCTGTGCCCATTCATGTTGTCTGGGCTCCATGTTGCAAAGAAACTGTGGGATTGTGTAGTCCATAAATACCCACTGAGGAAATGGAACACCAGCCTAACAAAACCTCATGCTATTAAAACTTCAAACCAAATAATTAACTCCCTGTGCTCTGATGTTGATGGAGTTTGGATGTGATGTCCCTTCCAAAACTCATGTGGAAATTCGATCTCCAATGTGGCAGTGTTGGAAACTGATTGAGTCATGGGGGCAGATCCCTAATGAATGGATTAATGCTCTCCCTGGAGTAGGGTTGATTAATGAGTGAGTTCTCGCTCTATTAGTTCCCATGAGAGCTTGTTGCTTAAAAAGACCCTGGCACCTCCCTCTCTCTCTCTCTCTTGCTTCCTCTCGCCATGTGATCTGTTTGTACCCACCAGCAGCCTGCCACTTTCTGCCATGAGTAGAAGCA
>NW_007728461.1:266782-283885 GCF_000696425.1 Galeopterus variegatus | reverse complement strand
ACCCAGTTTCAGGTTGTTCTGTTATAGCAACACAAAACGGACTAAAACAGATGTCATGCTTGGAGAAGAAATCATCCAATAATTTGACTTCATATGCAGACTTTTTCCAGGGAGATGGGGTGCCTGCAGACACCCTGTCTATAAGACAATTCTATTTCACACTGTAAATTACCAAGTCCTCTGTCTGCTTTTGTTACTTTGATCTTTGATGTAATCCATCAGTCTGTATCAGGTCCTCCAGTTCATTGTCACTGCCGTTACCTGGTCTCATCCATTCCTCAGAGGTTGTCCTACCTCTTAAACCTCTTACATGACACCTGGAATATTAGGAGACTGGTCATGCTGCTGAAGGGTAGGAAGCCTTGCATGGAAGGTGGAGACTGTTTTAACTGCCCCGTGGTACAGGAAAGTTGAGGGGGTGCTGACAGGCACTGGCAAGAGAAATGGTGCCAGACACTAGTTAAAGGTGGTGAAGGCAGGTGGTATTCAGAACTCTTGCAGTAGGGGAAGAGACTTCAGTATATAACTGAACTCAATTCCAAATACAGCAGAGATTGCTGGAAACGCATCACCAGGTAGCAGGGGTCGAAGGGTGGGGGCTTCGTCCTAAAGGCAGGCTATGTACTTAGATATCAAGGGCAGGGGATGAGTACCTGGAGCAAATCCAGGGTGGGGGATTCTCAGGAAACTGACAGCAAGATCCTTGCTAAAATTGAGGTAAGCAGTCCAAGGACAGGCCCAAAGACGATGACTGGTCAGGTAGAGGGTTCGGAGGAGCCTGTCTAAATTTGGTCAAGGAGGAAGTCCTTGTCGGTTCCACATACATTGGAGGTGCTCTTAGTGTGTTTCAAGTCTTCTAACTCATTGCATTGCTTCCAGTACTTCATTTCCTCACTTCCTAATTATTATTCAGTCTTCATAATGATCACTTCTAATTAATTACCAATTATTTAGTAATAAATTAAGATTAATCATCTATTAATTTTAAGATATTTGTTATTATCCAGTCTTCACAATGTTCAGTTTTGTGCCTGCAACGTATTCCACTGAGGTGATAAAATTAACTCCATGACTCCCTCTCAAGGTGCACAATAGACCTCGCCCAGTTTTACCACTTGTGTAAATAGATAAAAGGACATGTTTTTACATCTGTGTTATTTCCTGAAGATAAATTCCAGCTGTGAATGCAGTAAGCATGTATGCATCTTTGTGGTTTCCATATTATCGTATAAGCCTTTATAAAAGTATTATGCCATTTACTTGAAGTTGATACGACAAGCAAACAGAAAGGACATTGTTGGGTGGTAGGGAGGAAAGGGAGGAGAGAGGGAGGTTTTGGTAAGGGGCAACAATAATCAACCACAATGTATATCGACAAAATAAAATTAAAAAAAATAATAATAATAAAAAAAGTATTATGCCATTTAGAACGAAATCAACACTTTCGGAGTAATTCAGTGTCCTCTTAACCTTGCCAGCTTGGTGCATGATAATTTAGATACTAATTTACATTTACAGCAGGCTCACTTCGTTTGCCATCTCTTTAATTACTAGGGATGACTCAGTTTTCCATTTCATCGTGTGCGAATTTTTGTAGTCTTTTAAACTTGTCTAGTTGTTTATTTCATTAAATTTTAGATCACTTAGACATAAGCAAGACCTGAAGCATAAACGATGTCATTGTTAGAAGCTGCGCAACAGAGTTGAAATGGCACTGCAGTTCAGAGACTCTCCAGACACCTTTAAGATCTTCTCCTGATTGCAAATTTAAGTATTTCGAAGGTCTGTGGGTAAATCTGTCCAATAATAATTTAAGATTCTTTCCGAAATGTTTTGCAAAAATAGTGCTAAATCAGTGCAGACTGAGACAAATGACCAAAAATACAAAAACCAGTAATACGAAATAAAACAGTCCTAATGACAAAGCAAAACATTTTGTTAATATTTTAAGTTAATTTATTTTTATATATTGTATATTACTCCTTTTGTTAATGCCTACATATCTTTACCCATCTAATCCATTTTACAATTATACCTCTAGAAATTAATAAATTGGCACTATTGTTTTCATAATAAATATTTGGGGACTTTAATCATCTTAATTTACTTTTACTAGGTACTATGTAATCTAAAAACTGGCAACCTCTATATTCTGGAGATTCAGGAAAATGAGCAGAATTTGGAACTATACACTAATAAAGATAGATATTACAATTTTTTTTTGAACATTGGAAAAGTACTTTTTCATCTTTTGGGCTCACTTTTCCATAACTTAAATTTAAATAATAGTCCATTTATTTGAGTCCACTCTGGTGTCAGGGAATGTTGAAGAATTGTGATTTCTGTGCTTTGATGATGTCTTTCAGAGGATCACCATGGGCTCTGTCTCCCCAGCCTCTGTTCCCGTCTGTTGTCCCCGTGACCTCCCTTTTGATGACCCACCCACCTAGACACGGTCCTCTGTCTTGTTGAAAAGGGTGTTCAGTGCAGTATAGTGAAAGTCTTTCTCAAGTTCAGATAGATTACATCTATTGTCTCTCCAGGCCTAAGTGTCCTGTCACTCCGCTATAGGAGGAAATTAAATTGACTTGGCATGGTTTGCCCCTTGCTAAGCCAGGAGACTGATTGGACTCCACTGCCATGTCCTCTTTCAGGAGACTGCAAATTGATTACTTGACAGTTTGTCCCAATTCCTTCCCAACTTCTGAAATTTTAAGCTGACCAGTTAATGATTATGAAGATAAAACTTTTCTTTTAATTTCAACATTGAGCAGTATCATCAATCCTTCCTATGATTTCAAGGACTCTATGACTTCCGTCCGTTATCACAAATATCTGCTGATTACTTGAGAACCCAGTATTAGGGCGTACAGGCCAGGCTTCTTCTCCTGCAAACCTCTCTCATCACTTTTTCCATATTACAATTCACTGCAGTTCAGTAAATGTCCCTAGATTCTCTAGATTTTCTTGTCTTTGCTGAGTTTATTGACATTCCTACGTAAAGATGAACCACTTATTTGACACATTAAAAGAAGGGACTTTCAAAGCTGACATTCTTTAAGGCAAGTTTGGGGTGTATTCACACTAGAATAGTGTATAATTTTGTCCAGTGCTACATAACATCCCAAATGACTATTCAATTCACTACATCTGCTGAAATTCAAATCACCAAAACTATTCACAGATTGTAGGAAAACTACTTTGAGGATTTTAAATACTCAGTGATGAGGATGGATGTTATGATTTCAGTTGCATGGTAATGCATTCTAAGGTGAACAAATGGGATTTAACATACTAAGCCAGATATTCTTGATGAGAAAGTTCCTCGTAGATTTTTAATTAGGGAACTTGGGGACCTGCATTTATCCTTCTAGGTTCCTGCCATCCAGTGACTGCACCAGGAACAATTTGCTAGTTGGTAAATTGCATCCTGAAGTGGTAAAGCTAATCACAGCAGCACATGACATACTACTGAGCTCCCCATAGGAAGGAGCAGGGACCTCAGGACTTCCCCACAGCCGCAGCAGCACAGGCTAGTGAGTCATTCTCCAGAGCAGCACATAGTCAGACTGTGTCACCTTCAGAATCTGTCCATGCTGGGTCAAGACAAGTTTGTAACAAGAAAAAGAACAGTTGGCTGACAAGTAAAATTGTTCTTATTAGATTCATGGCAAAATCCTTGTATCTACTCTGAATCAAGGTCTGGGATGGTCACTGAGGCCCAGAAGACTTGACTCATGGAGTCCTTTCCTAGGTGACAAAACTGCTTGCACACGACTGGCTTCACCTGGAATAGAGGTTTCCACTTTTGCACAGCCTGACTTTGGAGGCAAGAATGGACAGGATGTCATCACAATGAAGTCTGGGGAAAACCCTAAAGAAAGCACATGTGGATCAGCAATCCAAACAGGACATCGTGCAATGCCTGTCATTTCCTTCTGTCAACTACTTTGAATATATTTTTTAAATGCATCAAGAATGATCTTTTGAGTTGCATTTATTCTGGCTTCAACTAATCTTCCCTTTTGTTACATTCTGTCTGCTCAATTTGACAGGAGTGGCAACATAGACCCTTGACCTTGAGAAGGGTGAGAACAGCCTTGGGGTGAGGAGTAGTCAGGACTTGACTGTTGGAGCCCAGCCCTGGCTCAGGGGCAGCCCACCACAGCCACGCCTGAGGACCCGGAAACCTGCTCAGTTCTGCATGGAGGACATCGACTTTAGGAGCTGATGTTCATGAAATAAATATTTATTGAAGATTTCCTATGTGCTAGGCAGTGTTCTAGGCATAAAGCAAGGCAGACAAAAGCATGCACCCGTGGAATTTGTTTTTTATTAAGGGTAAAGTAGTTAAGGTAGTAGAGAGCAAACAAGCAATCGATTAAAAGACTGGACAAAAACCAGTGAAGGTGCTGTGCAGATAAAAACAAAACTAGCTAACTAACCTACCAGATTAAAAAATAAAAACAAAACACCCACCTCAAGGTGATGTGGTTGAGAATGAAATGAACAGGTCATGGGGAACAAGGGCTAATAATTCGTATTTTGTGGTCAGAGAAGCTCCTTTTTCAGAATATAATATTTAAAACTAATGGTAAAGTTTATAAAGAATGAGACTGTTGAGTCATATGTGTTCAAGTGGAAAATAAATCAAATTTGCATTTTGCAAATACTCTCTCCTAGTTTTTTGCTTGCCTTTTGATGTTGTTAGTGGTGTCTTTTAAGGAACAGAAGATTTTTTTATTGTAACTTTGTTTTATGCATACAACACTCTGCCTAACAGAAAACACTTAAAAATTAGTATTTATTAAATGACTAAATAACCCACTATTTCAAATCAACTCCTAACATTGATTTCTTCTAGTATCTTATTAATGCTTTTCAGATTACAAGTCATGCTTTTGTTCTGCATCAGAGAAATCTTTGCCAAACCCAAAGTCACAAAATTTTTCTCTTATGTTTTTATTTCAAAGTTTTAAGGTTTTGTTAGCATTTAGGTGTAAGTCATTTTGTGATTGTTTTTAAATATCATGGAAGGTATGTTTTAATTATGTTTGCATATGAATGTCCACTTGTCACTCACTATTTGTTGAACAGAAAATCTCTTAATTAAATTGTTTTTGCATCTTTGTTGTAAATCAGTTCCATATATACATAAATACACACACATAACCTTTTTTTTTTACAGTTATTCTTTGTATCTCTGCTTTTGCCCATACCACAATATTACACTGTCTTGCTGACTGTGTCTTGTATAGTGAGTCTTGAAATACGGTTGTGATTATCCTACAACACTCTTCTCGTTTTCAAAATTCTTATGACTATTTCAATTTCTTTGACTTTTTTCCCACATATATTTCAGAATCAGTTTCTCGATATCTACCAGAAAACCCTGCTGAGATTTTTTATTGCTATAGCTTTGAATCAATAGATGAATCTGGAAAGAATTAACATGTTATCAATGTTGAGTCTTCTAATACACAAACCTGGTTCATCTCTCTACTTATTCAGTCTATTCTCAACACAGAGGTCATATATATATTTTCTGAAATTATTACCTAAGTTTCAGGGGTTTTGGTGCTATTGTAAATGGAACTGTGATAGTGTTTTAATCTTTATTCCCTACTGTTCATTCACTGTATGTAGAAAATACATTGGATTTTGAATATTGGCTTTGTATCCATGATTTGGTAAAGGTACTTATTAGCTCTGCATGCTTGTTTGTAGATTCTTTGGTAAGTTCTATGCCATCAGTTATGTTGTTAAAAATAGCAACAGTTTTGCCACTTTCCAATCTATTTGATTTTTATTTTGTTTTCTTGCCTTATTGCACTAGCTAGAACCTCAAGCACAATATTGAATAGAAGTGGTGAGAGCAGACACCCAATGTATCTTTGTGATGTGCATGTTTTCATTTTTATCCAAATAGGAATATTTTCTAATCTCCCTTTTGCCTTCATTTTTGACCCATGGGTTATTTAGTGTTATATATTTAAATTTTCAAATATTTGTGGATTTCTTAGATAATTTTAAGTTTAATATCTTTTTTGTCAGAGAAAGTACTTTATTTCAATAATTTAAAAAAATTTATGTCTTGTTCTGTGGCTCAGAATATGGACTAACTTGGTAAATGTTCCATGTGTCCTTGAAAATAATATGTATTCTGTTGTTTCCGGGTTGAGTGTTAGGTAAATGTCAATCAGGCCAAGTTGGTAGACATTGTTGTTCAGTTCTAAATACTTGCTGGTTATTCATCTACTGTTGTTTTGATTTCTGAGATAGAGGTGCTGACATCTTTAAGTAAAATTGTGTATTTTTCTATTTCTCCTTTCAGTTTTATTAATTTTTACTTGAAGTATTTTAAAACTTTGTTGTCAGCTACACACACGTTCAGGATTGTTATTCAGTTTTGTGGAATTAACCCTTGTATCATCATAATTTAATGTTCCTCTTCATCTTTGATAATATTTGTTGTTTTGGAGTTTAGATGGTCTGATAGTAACATAGCTCCTTATGCTTTCTCTTTGCTGATGTTTATGTGGTGTATTGTTTCTATTTTATAACTTTATTCTCATATGAACACATGTTGTTATTCTATCTCTATATACTTAAAGGGAGATTCTTATGGGTAGCATATAGGTAAACCTTGCTTTTTTACTAAATCTGAAAATTCTGTACTTTAGTGTGTTTAAACCATTTATATTAGTGTAATTATTGATATGTTTGATTTAAAATCTACCTTTTCTCTAGTTGTTTTCCATTTATATCATTTGCTTATTGATTCTACTTTGCATATTTTTTGATTAGCATTACTTTATAAGAATCCATTTTCTATTGATTATTGGCTTATTATTCATACTTCTTTTAAAAAATGTAATGGACTTCCCATAGTTTACACTATATATCTTTAATTCATTACAGTATTCCTTTAAAAAGTATTATAGAGATTCATATATATTTTAAAACCTTAAAACAGTATGCTGATAATTTCTTCTATTCTTTCGTGTAATTGTCATGCATTTAAATTTACTTATGCTACAAGATCTCAAATATTTCTATTTTGCTTTTGTAGTCAATAAACTTGGAGAGTAATTCAAGAAAAAAAAGTTGTTCTGTGTATCTTTATTATAGTCATTTTGAGAGCAATTTATTTATTTGCATAGATTTAATTTATTTTTGACTGTGAAACACTTTATGGTTGAAGAATTTCCTTTAGTGTTTCTTGTACCTCATGTCTGTTTCCATTATTTTTTTTAGATTTTCGTTCTTTAAATGAATATTTTCCACCGCCATTTACAGAAGGAACTTTGCTGAGGTTTCTAGCTTCCCCCTCTCCCTTACCTCAAAAACACCACATCATTTTCTTTTGGATTGAGCAGTTTCTAAAGATATTTACTGTTGAATTTAGTCTGTGTTTCTCTATATGTAATGCAAATTGCTCTGCTCTGGTTGCCTTCAAGATTTTTTCTTTGTCTTCGGTTTTCATCATGCGGTTAAGAGAACATGTAGGGTTTTTTATCTTGTTCAGACGTTTCTGAGCTTCCTGGATCTGTTGTTTGGTGTCTTCCATCATTTATGGAAATTTTCCTGCTGTTCTCTTTTCAGCTCCATTGTCTTCTTGGATTCTGATTACTTGAGTGTTTACTTGTCCCAAGCAATTCATTCATGAAATGCTTTGTTCCTTTTTGCTCAATTCTTCAGGTTGGACAATTGCTATTGACCTTATTTCATATTTTCTGTTTCTTTTCTTGGCTAAGCTATGTCTCGTGAGACAATTAGAGACAATCCTTATCTCTGTTGTTGTCTGTGGGTGTGTTTATAGCCAACATTTCCATTTGACTTTTTCATATAATTTTTATCTCATAAAATTTTTAATCTGCATTCATGTTGCCCATTTGTTCCACTAATGTTTAAAGATTCCCTCCTTAAAATTTCCAACATTTGAGTAGCCCTCTGATTCTGTCGATTGTTTTGTCTCTTGACAGTTTTACTTCCTTGTTTTATTACATACTCCACAGTTTTTTATTAAAGACCAGACATCATGACATAGGGTAAGAAGTTGAGGTAGGAAGTATGTATGAAGGCAAATGNCTCACTTTTCCATAACTTAAATTTAAATAATAGTCCATTTATTTGAGTCCACTCTGGTGTCAGGGAATGTTGAAGAATTGTGATTTCTGTGCTTTGATGATGTCTTTCAGAGGATCACCATGGGCTCTGTCTCCCCAGCCTCTGTTCCCATCTGTTGTCCCCGTGACCTCCCTTTTGATGACCCACCCACCTAGACACGGTCCTCTGTCTTGTTGAAAAGGGTGTTCAGTGCAGTATAGTGAAAGTCTTTCTCAAGTTCAGATAGATTACATCTATTGTCTCTCCAGGCCTAAGTGTCCTGTCACTCCGCTATAGGAGGAAATTAAATTGACTTGGCATGGTTTGCCCCTTGCTAAGCCAGGAGACTGATTGGACTCCACTGCCGTGTCCTCTTTCAGGAGACTGCAAATTGATTACTTGACAGTTTGTCCCAATTCCTTCCCAACTATTAAATTGACTTGGCATGGTTTGCCCCTTGCTAAGCCAGGAGACTGATTGGACTCCACTGCCATGTCCTCTTTCAGGAGACTGCAAATTGATTACTTGACAGTTTGTCCCAATTCCTTCCCAACTTCTGAAATTTTAAGCTGACCAGTTAATGATTATGAAGATAAAACTTTTCTTTTAATTTCAACATTGAGCAGTATCATCAATCCTTCCTATGATTTCAAGGACTCTATGACTTCCGTCCGTTATCACAAATATCTGCTGATTACTTGAGAACCCAGTATTAGGGCGTACAGGCCAGGCTTCTTCTCCTGCAAACCTCTCTCATCACTTTTTCCATATTACAATTCACTGCAGTTCAGTAAATGTCCCTAGATTCTCTAGATTTTCTTGTCTTTGCTGAGTTTATTGACATTCCTACGTAAAGATGAACCACTTATTTGACACATTAAAAGAAGGGACTTTCAAAGCTGACATTCTTTAAGGCAAGTTTGGGGTGTATTCACACTAGAATAGTGTATAATTTTGTCCAGTGCTACATAACATCCCAAATGACTATTCAATTCACTACATCTGCTGAAATTCAAATCACCAAAACTATTCACAGATTGTAGGAAAACTACTTTGAGGATTTTAAATACTCAGTGATGAGGATGGATGTTATGATTTCAGTTGCATGGTAATGCATTCTAAGGTGAACAAATGGGATTTAACATACTAAGCCAGATATTCTTGATGAGAAAGTTCCTCGTAGATTTTTAATTAGGGAACTTGGGGACCTGCATTTATCCTTCTAGGTTCCTGCCATCCAGTGACTGCACCAGGAACAATTTGCTAGTTGGTAAATTGCATCCTGAAGTGGTAAAGCTAATCACAGCAGCACATGACATACTACTGAGCTCCCCATAGGAAGGAGCAGGGACCTCAGGACTTCCCCACAGCCGCAGCAGCACAGGCTAGTGAGTCATTCTCCAGAGCAGCACATAGTCAGACTGTGTCACCTTCAGAATCTGTCCATGCTGGGTCAAGACAAGTTTGTAACAAGAAAAAGAACAGTTGGCTGACAAGTAAAATTGTTCTTATTAGATTCATGGCAAAATCCTTGTATCTACTCTGAATCAAGGTCTGGGATGGTCACTGAGGCCCAGAAGACTTGACTCATGGAGTCCTTTCCTAGGTGACAAAACTGCTTGCACACGACTGGCTTCACCTGGAATAGAGGTTTCCACTTTTGCACAGCCTGACTTTGGAGGCAAGAATGGACAGGATGTCATCACAATGAAGTCTGGGGAAAACCCTAAAGAAAGCACATGTGGATCAGCAATCCAAACAGGACATCGTGCAATGCCTGTCATTTCCTTCTGTCAACTACTTTGAATATATTTTTTAAATGCATCAAGAATGATCTTTTGAGTTGCATTTATTCTGGCTTCAACTAATCTTCCCTTTTGTTACATTCTGTCTGCTCAATTTGACAGGAGTGGCAACATAGACCCTTGACCTTGAGAAGGGTGAGAACAGCCTTGGGGTGAGGAGTAGTCAGGACTTGACTGTTGGAGCCCAGCCCTGGCTCAGGGGCAGCCCACCACAGCCACGCCTGAGGACCCGGAAACCTGCTCAGTTCTGCATGGAGGACATCGACTTTAGGAGCTGATGTTCATGAAATAAATATTTATTGAAGATTTCCTATGTGCTAGGCAGTGTTCTAGGCATAAAGCAAGGCAGACAAAAGCATGCACCCGTGGAATTTGTTTTTTATTAAGGGTAAAGTAGTTAAGGTAGTAGAGAGCAAACAAGCAATCGATTAAAAGACTGGACAAAAACCAGTGACGGTGCTGTGCAGATAAAAACAAAACTAGCTAACTAACCTACCAGATTAAAAAATAAAAACAAAACACCCACCTCAAGGTGATGTGGTTGAGAATGAAATGAACAGGTCATGGGGAACAAGGGCTAATAATTCGTATTTTGTGGTCAGAGAAGCTCCTTTTTCAGAATATAATATTTAAAACTAATGGTAAAGTTTATAAAGAATGAGACTGTTGAGTCATATGTGTTCAAGTGGAAAATAAATCAAATTTGCATTTTGCAAATACTCTCTCCTAGTTTTTTGCTTGCCTTTTGATGTTGTTAGTGGTGTCTTTTAAGGAACAGAAGATTTTTTTATTGTAACTTTGTTTTATGCATACAACACTCTGCCTAACAGAAAACACTTAAAAATTAGTATTTATTAAATGACTAAATAACCCACTATTTCAAATCAACTCCTAACATTGATTTCTTCTAGTATCTTATTAATGCTTTTCAGATTACAAGTCATGCTTTTGTTCTGCATCAGAGAAATCTTTGCCAAACCCAAAGTCACAAAATTTTTCTCTTATGTTTTTATTTCAAAGTTTTAAGGTTTTGTTAGCATTTAGGTGTAAGTCATTTTGTGATTGTTTTTAAATATCATGGAAGGTATGTTTTAATTATGTTTGCATATGAATGTCCACTTGTCACTCACTATTTGTTGAACAGAAAATCTCTTAATTAAATTGTTTTTGCATCTTTGTTGTAAATCAGTTCCATATATACATAAATACACACACATAACTTTTTTTTTTACAGTTATTCTTTGTATCTCTGCTTTTGCCCATACCACAATATTACACTGTCTTGCTGACTGTGTCTTGTATAGTGAGTCTTGAAATACGGTTGTGATTATCCTACAACACTCTTCTCGTTTTCAAAATTCTTATGACTATTTCAATTTCTTTGACTTTTTTCCCACATATATTTCAGAATCAGTTTCTCGATATCTACCAGAAAACCCTGCTGAGATTTTTTATTGCTATAGCTTTGAATCAATAGATGAATCTGGAAAGAATTAACATGTTATCAATGTTGAGTCTTCTAATACACAAACCTGGTTCATCTCTCTACTTATTCAGTCTATTCTCAACACAGAGGTCATATATATATTTTCTGAAATTATTACCTAAGTTTCAGGGGTTTTTGTTTTTTTTGTGTGTGTGTGTGTGTGTGTGTGTATGTGAGTGAATTGATTTGTTTTTTGTTTTTATTTTTTTTTAGCTCCCACCAATAAGTGAGAACATGTGGTATTTCTTTTTCTCTGCCTGACTCGTTTCACTCAGTATTATTCTTTCAAGGTCCATCCATGTTGTTGCAAATGGCAGTATTTCATTCATTTTTATAGCTGAGTAGTATTCCATTGTGTAGATATACCACATTTTCTGTATCCACTCATCCGATGATGGACATTTGGGTTGATTCCAGCTCTTGGCTATTGTGAAGAGTGCTGCAATGAACATTGGGAAACAGGTATACCTTCGACTTGATGTTTTCCATTCCTTTGGGTATATTCCCATTAGTGGGATAGCTGGATCGTATGGTAGATCTATGTTCAGCTGTTTGAGGAACCTCCAAACCATTTTCCATAGGGGTTGCACCATTTTGCATTCCCACCAACAATGTATGAGAGTTCCTTTTTCTCCGCAACCACGCCAGCATTTATCTTTCAGCGTCTTTTGGATCTACACTATATATCTTTAATTCATTACAGTATTCCTTTAAAAAGTATTATAGAGATTCATATATATTTTAAAACCTTAAAACAGTATGCTGATAATTTCTTCTATTCTTTCGTGTTATTGTCATGCATTTAAATTTACTTATGCTACAAGATCTCAAATATTTCTATTTTGCTTTTGTAGTCAATAAACTTGGAGAGTAATTCAAGAAAAAAAAGTTGTTCTGTGTATCTTTATTATAGTCATTTTGAGAGCAATTTATTTATTTGCATAGATTTAATTTATTTTTGACTGTGAAACACTTTATGGTTGAAGAATTTCCTTTAGTGTTTCTTGTACCTCATGTCTGTTTCCATTATTTTTTTTTAGATTTTCTTTCTTTAAATGAATATTTTCCACCGCCATTTACAGAAGGAACTTTGCTGAGGTTTCTAGCTTCCCCCTCTCCCTTACCTCAAAAACACCACATCATTTTCTTTTGGATTGAGCAGTTTCTAAAGATATTTACTGTTGAATTTAGTCTGTGTTTCTCTATATGTAATGCAAATTGCTCTGCTCTGGTTGCCTTCAAGATTTTTTCTTTGTCTTCGGTTTTCATCATGCGGTTAAGAGAACATGTAGGGTTTTTTATCTTGTTCAGACGTTTCTGAGCTTCCTGGATCTGTTGTTTGGTGTCTTCCATCATTTATGGAAATTTTCCTGCTGTTCTCTTTTCAGCTCCATTGTCTTCTTGGATTCTGATTACTTGAGTGTTTACTTGTCCCAAGCAATTCATTCATGAAATGCTTTGTTCCTTTTTGCTCAATTCTTCAGGTTGGACAATTGCTATTGACCTTATTTCATATTTTCTGTTTCTTTTCTTGGCTAAGCTATGTCTCGTGAGACAATTAGAGACAATCCTTATCTCTGTTGTTGTCTGTGGGTGTGTTTATAGCCAACATTTCCATTTGACTTTTTCATATAATTTTTATCTCATAAAATTTTTAATCTGCATTCATGTTGCCCATTTGTTCCACTAATGTTTAAAGATTCCCTCCTTAAAATTTCCAACATTTGAGTAGCCCTCTGATTCTGTCGATTGTTTTGTCTCTTGACAGTTTTACTTCCTTGTTTTATTACATACTCCACAGTTTTTTATTACACTAATGTTTAAAGATTCCCTCCTTAAAATTTCCAACATTTGAGTAGCCCTCTGATTCTGTTGATTGTTTTGTCTCTTGACAGTTTTACTTCCTTGTTTTATTACATACTCCACAGTTTTTTATTAAAGACCAGACATCATGACATAGGGTAAGAAGTTGAGGTAGGAAGTATGTATGAAGGCAAATGGACAGGCTGCTGCTTCTGCTGCATTCTTAGTGCAGGCTTTGAGTCAATCTAATCAGAAGTTGAGTTGGTTTAGATTTGGCATTCCTATGATTACTTTCAGTGCTCCATCTGCTTTAATTTATTGTAGGATTACCTTGTGCACAAAGTAGAGGCTAAGTTGCTGGAGTGTTTCTCTGGATAGTTCTTCTCTGCCTGCAATTCTTGTCTGTACCTATGCATCAGTGCCACAAAGGGAGTCTACTCACCGTCTCTCTATTTCCCCAGACATGGGCTTCTGTTGCTCTTTACTTTGTGTTTGTAAGCATGTTGCTGTTGATCATAGAGGATCTCTTCTGTTCTGCTTTTGCTTCAGTCCTAATCAGCTCTAGTTTTTCATGTTTTGAGTGTAGGGTTCATTGATCCTGTTCCTCCTCTCTATACAGCCAAAGTTTGCCTTGATCCTTTTCGCATCTTGTATAAGAAGGAGGTACCTTACCTCTTGTAAGGATAAGAATCCTCTGATGGTTTTGGTATTTGATCTTGGGATCAAAGCTGTTTTCTGTCCATCGCTAGGTATATATAGTATTATTTCTTTCACCCTTTATCCAGCCACATTATGCCTTCATTTATGCCCTGGGGGTAACAGAGTTTACTGTCCTTCCCCCAGTGACCCAAAGCTTTTGGTCTGTAGTGAAAACAGATCCGAGTGGACATATGTGCCCTTTTTCTCAGGGTCTGCACCATTGTTTGAGACCCTGTCCAGTCTTCTGCCCTGTCTCCTAATATCTTTGTGAGTTCTTGGTGGAAGTTCATGAAGAAGGGCTTTGAGTAGGTGTAAACTTAACTCATCCACACCAGTTGTTAACAATCCATTACCATGTTTGTCTGAATTATTTTTCCTCACTTGTGAGGATGTCTTTCTACCATATTTGTTGTAGGTGAGCTAGTACTCATGTGTCATTTTTCTATGGTAGAAAGAATGTCTTTCCTTGTATTACAGGATGTTTAGTTGACTTTTGAGCTGTACTTTCTGATGTGTTTTTTAAAAAAAATATAATTTTATGGGTTTTGTGGCTTTTTTCTTGTTATGATAAGAGAAATACTATTACTGGCCTTTTAAATCTAGGTGGAAGCAAAACTCTCAATTTCCTTTTGTATAATTTTTTTCTGCTTATATTCGGTATTTGTCTGCTTATTATGTTTATTTTTCCTTTTAAGTTGTTGAACATATTTATAATAAAGTTCTTGTCTCTCATTCAATATATGGTCATTTAGCAGTCTTCTTCCATTAACCTTTCTTTTTCCACTTTTGGTTTATGAGTTCTATATTTCTGTTTCTTTGAACATGAATTAATTTTATATTATATTCTGGAGATTTTGAACAATAAGTTCCAGCTATGATATTAAAGTTTGTTATGTCAGGCACTTAAATTACTAGAGGATTATGTGGATCCAGTCAAGCTCAGTTGAGTCTCTGTTAGGGCTTTTCTGTTTACATTTTGACCTTAGAGTCAGAAGTAGCTCTTAGTCTAGGGCACACTCATCACTGTGGAGGAGAAGCCTTACTAGGCTGTCTCCTGGATGAACAATGTTTTCAGTGAGATCTGTGTGATTTCTGGTGCCTCCCCTCAACTCAGTTCCATTTCAGGTGCTCTCTTCTATGCCTCCCAGTTTCTTTTGCATATTCACAACCTTGCCCTTGCGGGGGGGACCTGCAGGAGACTCCCCACTTCAGCCCTGCTCACACTCCCACCAGACAGATTTTCCTTTTCAGTGCCCTGACCTATATGTTTCAGCTGCTTCAGCATCTCTGAACAATGATCTCTGCCTCCTCAGCTCTGGAAAACTCTGAGATCTGCATGGGCTTTATCTCTTTGTGTAATGGTTTTTAAAGTGCCACTAATCAGAAATCTGGGGCAGAAATGATGCTCACCTTGGACATATCCCTTCTCTTGAGGAATGAAGTTCTGCACTGCCTGTTACCCAGTATATGAAGCACATTGTGTAATATAATCTGTCTACTTGTATAGTTGTGTATGGAAGTCATGTAAGCCTGACTTACTCCATCATCACTGGGAATAAAAGTGTGCAATTGTTTAGTTCACATTTGAAAAAGAGCTGACTGGCTGCCGTATGGGAAATGAATTGTGCATAATTCAGAATAGTAAGAGGAAGATAAATTAGGAGACTGTTGCACTAATTTGGTAGGAAAAAATTTGTACTGAAGTGACAGTGGGGGAGAGTGAGCAGATGAGAACACTGAAGAGCTGCCTGGATTTAGATTTGATGGGGTGTGTTGATAGGATGAGTGGTAGAGGGGAGGGAAAATAGTCAGAAAGAAAGCCTCCTAGACCCTACCTGTTTGAGGAGTGGGTTCGATGGGCCTTATTTTCTATTTTTTTTTTCTTTTTTTTAACAGAAGGTTAACTTTATTTTTATTTTATTTTATTTTATTTTTTGAGATGGGGAATGTCTGGGCAGATAGGCAAGTAGTAGTGAATGGAAGGGAATCAGGGGCTCTGTTTTAACCAATTGGAAATATCAAGTAGGCAGTTGAATATGTTAACTCATCACTTATTGAACAAAGACAGATTTATACATTTGTGGTCAGGAGCTCTTAGATACTTATAGCCTTAGGATGGAGGACAGCCACACTACTAGGGTACACACACCTGAACTATTGGAGCAGAGGGAATGGGGTGTGGGAGATGGAGGGAGGGAAACTAGAGGGGCATGGATAAGGTTTCAGGAAGGACAGATTTCTGTCTGTGAGGAGTTCTGTGGAAGGTAGAGTCAGTGAGAACATTTGTCATCACAGCAGCCACTGCCTCAGGCAGACACGATGGCATGGTGAGGTCTGACACATTTCTGGAGGGGACTGAGAAGAGAGTGGAATATGAAGACAAGGCTTTGATGACCACAGAAAACTCTCTCCAACAGGGTTGCTCTGAAGAAATTTGAGAAGACGCGGAGGATTATAGGGTCGTGAGTCCTCATTTCCTTTATTTATTTCCTTGCTTCAGTTTAATGCTTGAACTTAAGGCTTAAAGGCAAGGACCTAACCCTTTTCATAACACCTTTACTGACCTTGGAATAAAAGCCTTTAATATCAATTTTGGAAATAGGATTTAACTGAAATAAACAAAACTAACATTGGGTTAAATACATGCAGATTTCCTAAATATTAATAAAAAATATAAAGCAAGTCACTATGATAATATTACTCATAGAAATCTCTAATCATTAATTCCTCCTCACATACTTTCATGTTTTCTTTTCTTCTTAATCTGGACTCTTAGTCCATTTGGGCTACTGTGATAAAATATATACACTGAGTGGTTTATGTACAATCACTATGGAAAACAGTATGGAGATTTCTCAAGCAACTACAAATAGATCTTCCATACGATCCAGCAATCCCACTTCTGGGTATATATCCAGAGGAATGGAAATCATCATGTCGAAGAGATACCTGCACTCCCATGTTCATCGCAGTTCTGTTTACAACAGCCAAGATATGGAACCAACCTAAATGTCTATTGATGGATGATTAGATAAGGAAACTGTGGTATATATACACTGTGGAATACTATTCTGCCATAAAAAAAGAATGAAATACTCCCATTTGCAACAACATGGATGAACCCAGAGAAACTTACGTTAAGTGAAATAAGCAAAGCACAGAGGGATAAATACCACATGTCCTCACTCATATGTGGGAGCT
>NW_007728461.1:262842-265535 GCF_000696425.1 Galeopterus variegatus | reverse complement strand
GGGAGCGCCGCCGCGCTTCCCAAGCGGCGCACTTATCCAGTGCGCCACCGGGCCAGCCCTGAATATTCTTAATAAATAAAAAAAATTAAAAAATAAAATAAACAACAGAAATATATTTTTCACATTTCTCAAGGCTGCAAGTCCTAGATCAAGGGTTGCATCTTGGTTGCAGAGGGTTCCTTCACTTGGTGTCCTTACATGGCAGGAGGAGCTCCGTAGGGCCTCTTTCTAAGGACACTAATTCCCCATTGACCTAATTACCTCCCCAAATGTCCCACCTCCAGATACCATCACCTTGGAATTATGATTTCAAGATATGAGTTTGGGGAGACACAAATATTTATACCATTGCACTTAGGGTGCCTTGAAAAGAAGTTTCAATTCAAGCCTTTGTTTTCTACTTAACTTCAAAGGTTTAACCTCTTGCTGTTAAATCACCTTCCTCCTTCTCCTCTTTATGAAGAAAACTGATAATAGCTTTACTTTATGTGCTATGTACTATGGCAGAATGCTTTACAAATCACATTGTATTTATTCTTAAGACAATACAATTTACAGACAATACATGATCATCTTTGCTTCACAGAAGAAGAAAAAGCCAGAGACTGGATATCATAGCAAGCAACAGAACGGATGTGTAAGTTTAGATCTGTCTCTGGAACACATGATTTTCTAATATATAATACCTCAGAAATGAGTTATTTCCAAGCATTTCTCAATATTTTTTATGTCTGAACAAAAATATTGTTTAACTTACTGCTGCTATTGTTTTGCTATATTAAACATTCTTTATCTACTTTTGTAAAACTAAGTAGAATATTTTCTCTCTGTCTCATCAGGAAAATATGTTCCTCCTTTTATAATACATTTATCTCTTAACTTAAAAAACTTCATGAACAGAGTAAAAATCCTTTATCCATCAGGCATAAATTTGGACACTGTTTCTGGCACTGGCTGGCTTGTGACAGTTCACAAATTGGTTAACCTGAGATCTCCATTTTTTCCTGTATAATATGCAATTAATACCACTGAATTTTTGCACATTTTGTAAGAATCAACTGACCTAACATGTTGCTTGTGAGGTTCAACACTTGGTACAGGTATTGATTGCTTCCCTGCTACATGTTGGTTTACTTATTCCTCTGGGATCTCTTTCATCGTCACACATCATTATCTGCTCAGTTTCTCTGGGCCCCCTCCTGCTACAAAGCTCCCCAGTGTATTTTCCTAACATCTGATCCTGTTTTGTGCCTCTCTGCGTTCACTCCCCAAGGTCACACTTTCTCTTTGGCTACCTGTCCACTATGGTAAGAAGGTTCGAGGTCCTCTGGTTCTCTGAGTTATTCCAGCACTGGCCTCAGAACAGTCCCTTTCCTCTCTCTTGTTACATCTGTAGCAGAGGACCAGGCATGCTCCAAAGAGGTCATCGTCAATCCCAGCCTTGTTCCCACCATCCCCTCTCTGTAGTCTCTTCAGACCCTAGTGTCAATCGTTTTTCCTCCTTTTAAAAAAATAATTTGGAGGTAACTGTTTATTCTGCTCCTTCAGACATTAAATATAGAGCACTTCTGTTGATGAAGGACCTGGTTCATGTCCACAATTCTCTATGAAACCCTGGCTTCCAAAGAAACACATGACTTCCAAAGCTCAACATCTTCAGATTCCGGAACAATGACAGAGTGCTGGAAGCAGATGTCGTGGGATGCCTCAGAAGGGTCTGGGGAAGCAGCGCGGAATCAAACACATTAATGTCTCTGTGGGGAAATATGCAGATTTTGCACTCAGTGGGTACACAAAGGCTTTCATAAATAGCCTCATGTTGGTTCAGCATATTAGTGTTCCCATTAAGCTAGGATAAAAATTCCAGTTGTTGAGAATGACTGGATTTGAGAATTAGAGATAAGGATTGTGGGCCTGTAGCAACTCGTATTTATAGATATGAATATTATGATTACAATTAAATTGCTGTCTAAATTCACCAAAAAGCACAGAGAAAAACACAAAAGAAAGATTAGTAATAAAATGATTACATAAAAGGAGCTAGTAGAAAACATTCATGGGCTTGTGGCATGCAAGTGCTTATATCCATTCAAAAGGCTAATTAGCATATTATATATATAAATAGCATATTATATATATATAGTTATATATAATATATTATATATTATTATTATTCCTTATTCAAAACCATGTATCATTGAATCTAGTGAATATTAAATTCTGATTAATAATTCAATTATCAGAAATATCTTTTAAGCTATTAGATCTCATAGGGCCAGACTTAAGCTTTTTTTAATCGAATTATTTTTATGAAAGCAGCCAAAAACTTTTTTGTAACAATTTCCCAATGTATTACTAGGAAACAACCTTTATTTAGCTATATCTAATTGAAATCACCTTTTCTTTTCTTTTTTTTTTTTTTGTCCTTTTTGAGACCAGCCGCACCGCGCTCAGCCAGCGAGTGCTGTGAGCGCACCGGTCATCCTCATATAGGATCCGAACCCGCGGCGGGAGCGCTACCCAGCTCCCAGAGCCACACTCTCCCGAGTGCGCCACGGGCTTGGCCCGAAATTACCTATTTTTTAAAAAAAGAGTTCTTTGTAGCAAAGGAAAAATGAGAATCAGGTCTCAACTGTGGTCAGTCCTCTTTAAATATGTGATTTTACTGATTTTACCTTATACTTCTTTCTACC
>NW_007728461.1:261386-262321 GCF_000696425.1 Galeopterus variegatus | reverse complement strand
CTGTGGTCAGTCCTCTTTAAATATGTGATTTTACTGATTTTACCTTATACTTCTTTCTACCATCAGTTCCTGGACTGGTGGCCTTCTGGTTTGCTTTATAAATACAACCTTCCATCCCTGCCACATTTTTGTGACACTGGGAGGGTGAAAGGAGAAGGGAAATGGGCAGACCTGGAGTAAACACAATTGAGCGTGTACCAACTCTTCTCTAATGAGATGGTACTGCCGAACCAATCTCATGCTACATTTTCACCTCAAAAGCAATATTTTCTGAAATCTGTTTAATCTTCAGTTAATCATTAGAAGACTCACAGTCTCAGCATTCAATCTACTCACAGTGTTGCCACCTGTGAGATGCCTGGTTCTCCTGATCTTACAGAGGACATCTCACAGGTTGTTAATTAATTTGGAATTCGCAAAAATTAAAGAAAATGTTCCGTGATTTTTGCCCATGGAAACTAAACTAAATACCCAGAAGTTCAAAAAATACTACAGTTGCAATGCACGCACACACACACACACACGCACACACATGCACACAAACAAACCCATGAGTACTAACTTCTTCGTGTCTGTTTTGAATGAGAAATATTTCACGTTCTTTCGAATATCTATACAGATACTTTAGAAAACAATTTAAATAAACAGCATTTATAAAGAGTAAGATTTCCTTATGATTTTAAACTTTTGAAATCCTACAAAGTAACTAAACACTCTCATTGTACTTAAAACACAGTGATATTTTTTGTCAAGACTTTGGATTGTCAACTTTCATGAAATATTAGTCAAATTAATGTAAAATTTAAATGCCATATAAGTACTGCACACTAGATGCAAATCTCCCAAACTCATTCTATGAAGCAAACATCATCCGGATACCAAAACCAGGAAAAGATATAACCAAAAAAGAAAACTACAGGCCAATATCCTTGATG
>NW_007728461.1:259870-260320 GCF_000696425.1 Galeopterus variegatus | reverse complement strand
TAAGGTTGAAAGAAAGCTTACTAACATATAGGAAACGTTATATAGGAAACAAACGTATATGTTTGTTTTCATAAATAGACCACTTCTAGACACTGGTTTCCTTATTCTGACAATTTATTCATTTATTTATTTATCTGTACCATAAAATATGCATTTGTTTTTATTATAAAAATGTAAGACAACCTTCCATGTTCCCCTTTCTCTAAAATCTTTTTTATGTGCCCGATGGAAAATAAGTTCCATGATAAAATAAAATTCCAACAGTTTATTTGGGGCCAGGAGAAACCTGCCATGTTGATTATAATCTGCATAATTGAAATCCCACATTGCTGGGCCAGCAGTCTCTCCTGACTTCAGACAAGGGCAGCCATGGTTTCACAGGCTCTTCAAACTTATGCCTATTAAAACCAAAGACAGCATCCCATGCTAAAGCCACAATTAGTATTGAAC
>NW_007728461.1:258366-259344 GCF_000696425.1 Galeopterus variegatus | reverse complement strand
AACTTATGCCTATTAAAACCAAAGACAGCATCCCATGCTAAAGCCACAATTAGTATTGAACCTCACACAGGTAACCAGAAGCTGATGCTAGCAAATGTGATAAAAATAGTAAGAGTAATGTAATAATAATAATGATAATAATCAATAACAGTGATGAATATGAATAATGGCAGTAGCACAGGAGTGCTACAATGTGCCAGAACACCCCAACTGCAGCAGCTCTTAACCATATATGCAGATGTTCAGGCCAGTTAATTTTCACTTCCTGATGCATCTCACCTCCTTTCATTCCTTCTTCTATTCCCTGGCTGCAATCTCCAGCCTACTGGGTTCTAAATCCCTGCTCCTGCAAGCAACACCCATCGATGAAGCCACAGTGCTCTTCTGCAGCAAAGTGTTACTGTCATCCCAAGAGTAAAACCTTCAGTGTCCTGCCTTTGATTCTCACAGCAATGTGAGCATCTTCTCAGGACTTGGGTGGTTTGTCCCAGGCCTGCATCTTGAGCTTCACTCTTTGTGGTCTTGCCATGCTTCTTTCCATCATTACTCAGGCAACCAGAGCTGCCTTCTACGTCATGACGTTTGCAGCTGCGGACTCTCCACACCCAAACACTGATTTGTTACTAATCCTTAGTTCTTTTGACAATGTCAGACAATACTTCCTCTGCCTATCCAAAGTAAGATATAAATATTTTTTGGCTCCTTTCTATTTATTTATTTTATTTTATTTTGTCAATACACAATGTGGTTGATTACTGTCGTCAATTACCGAAACATCCCTCCCTCCTCTCTCTCCCCCCTCCCTCCCAACAACCTCATATCTGTTCACTTGTCATATCAACTTCAAGGAATTGTAATTGTTGTGTCTTCTTCATTCCCTGCCACCATTTTATTTGTGTATTTATTTTTTTATTTTTAGCTCCCACAAATAAGTGAGAACATGTGATATTTCCCTTTCTGTGCCTGACTCGTTTCACT